>NW_010540127.1:0-9560 GCF_000687285.1 Phaethon lepturus | reverse complement strand
GCTGAACAGAAGCCAGATCTGTCCAACTTTTACTTGAGTATTTATTGCAGCTGAAAATCATTTATTTGCATGAAGCAGGCCTTGTGGTATGCTCCCAGTCTGGGCTGGTGACTGGTGACCCAAGTCTGGCAGCGGTCTTGGCTTCTGGAGCCACCTCCACACCACCATCTACCAAGCACTCCACAGACTAAGCACAGAGCACATTTTAAGGTTTGGCTCTTGGCCTCTTAACCATCCTGGGAACTGTGCCACTAGTCACTAGAGCCTGGCTGCAGTTGGGCAGTAGATACAAGCAGTTGGTTTTACGCTCCACACTAGACAATTTGGTGTTAAAGACAAAGTCTGTGGCAACAACGGCATGTTTTGTCCAGAGGCACTCAAAGGGCACTCAACCGCTCCCAAGGAAAGAGCTGAATACTTTCACCACTCCACACCAGGCAGTACAGCGAGCCTCTACAGACGACCCAAAAGTAGTAAAGCGATTAAAACAAGGATGTACAGATTTCTTGATTGTACAAGCCACCTGCATTATATTTCTGACAGCTGTTGAAATTGCCACATCCCAGAGAGTCCCTGGAGACACACTGCAGTGTGTGGACGACAACAGCCCCCGGTGCCCTGTTTTGGGATGGAAATCAGATGCGTACCACCGATCCAGCATGGTGCCATTGACCTCAACCACCCCAGCAGGCTCACCTCCTCCAAAACACTCAGCAGTGCCGCTCTGCTGAGGGCTGTGATAGGTACCCTGGGCACAGCCACCACCTCTGAACTGCTCAGGAGCCACATAAGATGCAAAAGCAGCAGGTAACCCCCACAAAAAGAGTTTTACCTGATAAAGCTACAGGCAAAGCTGCACTGCTGTACTCTGACGTCCAGGAGAATAGCAGCAATGCCAAAAGGAATAAATACATGCTACAACAAACAATACAGTGAGAACAACACAAGGCAATAAAAAAAAAAAGTACAATACAAACTGAGTACATCTAACTTCCCAAATGACTTAAAACACAGAGCCCAACGCTGCCCATTTACAGTATAAACAGCACTGATCAATATAGACACACCGACAGCAACACAAACCATGCTGTAACAAATTGTATGTTGTGGTGAAACAGGAAACACATTTAAACATAATCTTTTGAATGCTGTGAGAACTAGGACTCATGCTTCACTTTCACCATTAACGCTGAAAGCCAGTCAATGCTCAACCTAGCCAGAATATCACATTTCAGTTTTGGACAGAAGGCTTCCCATCCCATTCACCGAGGAGTGTAAAAATCCCTCAGCAAGTTAGGGGAAGATTTGCTAAGAGCTAATTGAAAATTGATCATTTTCCCACAGCCGTCCGGTCTTCCAATCAATTCTGCACAGGTATTGACGTGTGGTAATGCCAGCCCAGCCCCAGCCGAAACTCAAGAGCAGCCTGCCAAACTCCAGGAACGCTGATCAAAGACTGATTTTAAGGCTTGATTCAGAAAGGATAATTATGCGCACCTAGGCCTTTTTTTGTGAGCAAGTGCTGAGATTTCGCTGATTCACTGTATGTTAGGTTGATGCATACAACAGGCAGACTCTCAGTGATAAAACAAGCATGCAACAATGCCAGCATGCTGCCGAAAATCGGTGGATATATTTATACCAGTTAAACATTCTTTCTCCAACATGAAAATTAACATCTGCCAGCTACGCCTTAAAAGCCTGTGCAGCTTCAAAGCAAAGAAGTCAGTCCAAAGAACTACACACCAGAAGTTTACATTCACTTTAACATCCTAGAGAATACATTACTCCTGCAAAGTGACATATCGCCACCACCCCCCTGCTTGGAATAATTATATGAAGCTTTGCTCTTGGGTTCCTCTACAAAATTTTCCATTCTTCCATTTAAAAATAAAACATTTTTAATGAAAAACTAATAAGTAACACACTTTGGCATAAACTTCAACAGCAGCGTGAGGGGCTGAAGCCTCTGAAGAGTTCCTGATTTACACGGCCACACCACATTTCCACAAGGCAGCTTTCTAGTTTCGTCACAGGGAGGCACAGCGCAGTACGCAGATGAACCCCTCTTGTTTAGCATCGGCACGGCCCTAGCCCACGCTCCGCGTTGAGAGCTGCTACTTTAGGAAGCTCCCCTTTGCCTGAACACACACCGCGGCACCTTCAGTCCCCTTCCCCAGCCTCACTGCTCCCCGCCTGGTGCACTGGCAGGTTTTCAGGACTGTCTCTTGCTATTTTCACAGTTTATCTGAAGTCCCTGGCTTTGCTGTTCCTGCTGTTGCAGAGACCCGAGCCCCTGAACCCCCTCCCCAACTGCCAACCCGAAAGTTCAGTTGCAAGTCACAGAGTCCGCTGTTTTCTCTGTCCCTGAGTTATTCTCTATTCTTCCTTATCACGCATATGACAGGAGCAGTCAGCTCTACCAAGAACAGCAGTCGATGATGCTCGATGCCATACAAGCACAACAGAGTGCCCACCACAAAAAAAATAAATTACTAGAAATGGACAAAAGATGGAAGCATTTTCTCTCTGCTGGGCAACGGAGCAATTAAGCATGTGGATATTAAGAAGCTTGCCCAAATTCACAAAGTCAGTGACAGATCTAGCGATTAAATTCAGGTCTTGCATCCCTGCAATGAGACACAATTCCTCCTGTTAACAAAGGCAGCAGGAGGCATGATTCTCCTGACAGTAAGGCCCCAGTTTTCTCCCACAAGCCACTCATCTGAAAGACTATACAAAATTAGTAGACACTTGTAGAAGTAGTCAGCCTGTTCCTGATCACGAGCACAGCCAGTGACAGACAAAACTCCCACATTCCTAAAGATGCCTTCCATTTGGCGATACATGAGGCACGTAAATACAAAATAGTTATTCCAGTGCTGCAGATCTGAAGTCAGAGGACAGGGAGACAAATCCAGAAAAATTAAATTCCATAGATTTCCAGTAAACTAAAAAAAAAAAAAAAAAGAGGATACAAGCCCCCAAAATGGATGGCGCCCTGCCATACCCAGTGTGAGCAATATCCAAATAGATCTAGTTCCGGAAGGTAATCCAATTTTGAGAAAGGCAACAGCATTATCATGGAAAAATCTTCAACAAGACACACACATGTTTCCAGATAGGTTCTCCTCCTCCAGCCAGGGTGAAGTAAAATCTCCGCTCACTTCTCACGACAAAACGTTCATCTGCCAGCTGAAAACCCAGGGGCTAACTGGCTCTTCTCTACACCAGCATCCTCACTGCAGGAAGGAGGGTTCAGACCCAGAGCGCAGTTATGGTGGGGTACCCGAGCAGCAGGAGACCCATGCAAGCAACTGTGTACATGGTGGGGGATCCTGGTCTTGGGAAAGAAAAATTTCTTGGTGGTTTCAGCCATCCCCGCTCCAATACCCTGCGGTGCCAGGTCCAGAACAGCAGCCACTATCAGCTGCTGTGGGCCGGGGAAGAGGAGGATGACTAGTGCCTCCCACAACCTCGCTGTTAACAAGTCAGAGGTTGGGATCACTGTAGGTGGAAACTGTTGGCAAAAACAATAAAGCAGCTACTACATATTTCAACAGGTTCAAAGTAACCTCAGATGTTAGGCGCAGATGCTCTTTTCCACCCCCTTAGGATTTTGAAATGGTTTATGTGTTTCCTCCCTTTTCCCTAATAGGGCAAGGTGCTGAAGGAATTAGCCAGAGCAATACTAATTACCCTCAGCTACCCGGGAGACCGCAGTACCTTCAGCTAATTGCACAATCCCCGCTCCCCCACTTCAGATCCCCTGGTGAGAAGGTCTCTTGCCTCCAGCATCTGAACTGCAAGATAATCCCGCTCACCTGTATGTTTAAAAGGGCATGCTTGAAAATCCTAAATGTCTAAAGCAAACTCATTACAATCAGTTTCCGCAGCCTATCATATAGCATGGGGTCTACTGCACTGACTGAAACAAGGGAACTGCTCACATCAACACATTTGACACGGTGTTGTCACTAACCCCGTTATTAGATGCACATGTACCTGAAATCCACATCTCGGCTCATAGCCTCAAGCACTCCAAAGCCAAGTCTCTGCAAGAGTCTCTCACAAAATTAAACATGCATCTCAAAAGTACCCTGTAGTTTCATATTTATTAAGACATTACTTTTCCACTTACACATTTCTGAAATGTTAAATATAGAACATTTTAAGGTGCATTTAGTGCTTGTAAAGAGCCCTGAAAACTGGATTCCTCTAGAAAGGAATCTGTAAAAGACAGAGTTGTCCCACGCAATTCCCCTTACCCACACCAATCCCATTGCAGAAAGGCCTCCCATGTAAAGAATAACAGCCCCCCAGTAACAGAGAACCCCAAACTTATCCAAGACTCAGCAGCCTCATCATCAGGATTCTGAAATTCCAGGTGACCATGCCACGCAGTAGAATGCGCTGACACATGAACAGAAAACAATGGAATAAAAAAATCCACAAAAAGTCAAGCGTTGCTTCTAAAAGCTTAGATCTATTCCACATGGACCTCAAACATTGCAAGAAGTCCCCACATGCTCTGAACCCTTGCTCTTCCAGGGCAGCATGAGCCTGCAGGCAGACGTTGAGGACACGGAGCCCTCTCCCAGGCTCCTCCATGTGCAGCGCAGGCTCCTGAAGCACCCAACAGCGCACACAACAGCGAGGAGACAAGTACCAGCAGCCAGGGATCATGTGAGCTCTCCTTGCTACTAGTCCTGCTGATACTGTGCCATCAGAGTGGCCAAGGTGGGAGTAACAAAGTGTACCTGGCCCTCACGCATCAAGACCCCAGTCCTCAATCCCATGCCTGTCCTCTTGGCCTGGTTTTCCAAAGCAATGAGAACCACTTTATTGCTCTTCTTTCCATCCTCCTTGCTGCCAGCCCTCCTTAACGGCTTTTGAACCGGTCAAATGATTTGAAATTGAGGTAGAATGCTCAGAGCAAGTTCCTACAACTTCCACAAACTGGCTGTGAGAGAAGTTGGGCAGGACACACCTGCTATTAATTGTTCGGCAGAAGTCAGATGTCCAAGTATCAGCTAACTGTCAACCAAACAGTACATGTGTGCAGTTGCAGATGCAGAGAAGGTGCTGCCTCTTATCGAGTCACCAGAGACAAAGAGGGAACAGCTGGGATTAATGCAGAGGGATGGGGAGAGCAAAGGAGGTGAGCAAAGCATCTGTCCTACCAAACCATCCTTCCTTAGTTCTGCTGCTCGTGGAAATACGTAGGGGTTATTTAGCATAGAGGAGAAACCCAGAGGAAAGAACATGCCCTTCACAAAACTTTGTTCTTCATCTCCCCTTCAGGTGATGCCATCAGCAGCACGTACCGGTGTACTAAGAGACCATCATTTTGATCAGAAGCGGGTGCGGTGGGAGTTCAGTCCAGCGGCACTGCATGGCATCTGCACAGCTGAGGCACGTCAGCACAAACACTGTGTCTGAAGCCACTGCTATGCTCCCCTTTTTTCCCAGAGAAGCCAGGCTTCCTCCAACTCTAGCTGGCATAACGTAGAGCCTTGCCAAGGACACGGCGGGCTAGGACTTGCTTAGCTCCTTCACATGATTCATGGTTCATTAGCAACCAAAGGCATGACCTGTCCTGGTCACCAGGACTCTGCAGACCAGGGCTGGCAGTGTGCCTCCTTGCACCCAACCACAGCTTACCCAGACAACTGGGAATACAGTTTTTTTAGGTATCAGAGAAAAAGCATCGTCCACCCCACCAGCAATAAAGAGCCCACACTTGCTCCTTTGTCCCCCAGACTCCCTGGCAGCCGTTCAGCGGTGTGCCTCGTGTAACACCCAGGGCAGATAATGCCACGGGGCGGGGGAACCAACGGGGAAGAAAAGCAGCTCCTAAAAGCTAGGACAGCAAGAACCTGGCTGAACTCAAGCTCCAATACAATATGCGTGTTCGGTCCCCTCAAATGCTGCCTCTGACACCCACCTGCACCGGCAGTAGGTACAATACACACTGCTCAGACTGGGGGGTCAGGGGCGAGCATGGATGGGGACAGCTGAAATGGGGTGTCTGAATCCCTGGGCCGGGAGAAACATGATCCTCAAAGCTAATCACTTCCAAAGCAAGCTTCCTCTGGTCTTGGCCTCCTTTCAGTACTGATAAAAAAAAAATTATTTCATTGCAGTGTAACCGGGTACAATTATTCCACTTCCAAAACCAAAATATTTATACCAGTATAAAACCCTTCTGTGGATGTCGTATCAGTGTGAACATTCCTCATGTAAGAGAGCTTTCCTCCTCTGCTCATAAGGGATTAGCTAAAACAATTCTAAGGTAGCTTAGCTATATCCTGCAGGCTATTGCCTGAGCAAGAGGGACCACACAGTTTATTCCCAGCGGTGCAGCTGCAGGAGCACGTCTCCCATGTTGGGACAGTCCCTGCCTGTCCCCTTCCTTTCAGGGACACACACTTTGCTCTGACATACGCCTCTTTAGAAATTATAGCAGGTTTGGGTTTACCAAACAGGGGCATCAGGCAAATTAATTAATTAGCATTTGTGAAGCACTATGAAGATTTTAGGTGCTAAGTATTATTACTACTAATTTAATCTACATCTCCATTCAGTCCTCAGCCTCTGCTGTGAAACTGCCAACAGTGATGCCAATTAGCTGTAATTGTTGTGGTGGTTTTGTGACAAGGCTGTTTGCCAACTGGGAGCAAGACAGAGACCACCAACTCATTTCCCATGGATTGCCCCACAGCTGCCAACAGCAACTTCCAGCACAACCACCATCCTCCACTCCAGCCAGAACCCCAGTGGTCAGCGATCCTGTATCCCACTACCAGCTGCCCAGGGACAGAGCCTGCAGGGCACATACAAAACTTTTAATTAGGGATAAACCAAGACACTTTTTTTTTCCCCCTGCTCCTACACTAGTTCAGCACATGATCCGGCAACTAATGCTGATACTGCAATACATAAATGCTAATCTGGAATACTTTCAGATTAAACTTTGCTCGTTTCCATCCATGCCTGATGAAAATCACATTTCAATTCACACACAGGCCTCACTGTGGTGGCAAACTGTAAAGGCAGCCGCAGTAAAAAGGGAATTAAGAGCGTGGGGGTGCAGTAAATCTTGCACTTGGGAGAACTATTAAAAGAGTTTTAACATAAGCAAGAAGGTGTATCTTTTTATCAGCTGTCCACAGAGATTTGGAGGACTTTAAAGAGACACAAACAACAGTATTCTGTAATCAATGCACATCATCTGAGCACCGAAACTTTAAATTATTTATATATTTTAAATACATCTAATTGAAAGGACAGCAACACATAAACTGTATGAATCATAGCCCTCTCAAGCAATTAGATTCGTTATCCCTGCAGACTGCAAACAGTACGTTGGCTTTTTATTCTAATGTGAATTGAATCCCTTGTCAGCTGCCCCACGCATGAGAATACACCTCCTCTCTTTCATCAGGAAAGATATCAACAGCAGGAAACTAGCCCTTCTTTCATCTCTGAGGCACCCACCCACCTTCCCAAAGGGTTTTCAACCAGGTGTGGAAATCTTTCTGAATCTGTGCTGAAAGATCCCTTAATTACTATAGCAAAGAGGGTAAACCCTTTGAGAGCAGCGTGCTCCAAGCAGTAGCCTTCTGGTGTTTACTGACCCAGTAGTTGCTTAGTTTGACAGTGCGTTAGAAGAGCTTATAAGAAACTCTTTGGACTTCTACTGCATGGGCATGAAAGTCTTACGGAGAGGAGCTGCTTTTTCAGATGTCTTGTTATATAATTAAACAAGAAAGGAAGGAGAAAAAAAAAAAGAAGGCAAGCTGCCTTTCTGGCACAAACATTACACAGTGCTCAACCTGCCAGCATATTGCATCAGATTCCCACTGCAAGGCCAATTCACAGCAGCTGAGTAGCCAAACCCCTGACTGTTATCTCCCGCTAACGTACTTCACACTCAGAAGGCAGTAAGTAGGACTGTTTATTGCATCTTCCTTCCTGAGGAGCTGCTCACTACACCAGGATTGGGGGGGGGGTGGGGGGTGAGCTTGCAATTAAGCCAGAGGTCTCGCAAGCGTGAGAATATGTATTTTAAAAAGAAAAAAAATTAAACATCTAACTCTACTGTATGCTACTCGGTAAGTAAACTCCAGGTATCTGTTACTCCGTGATCAGGTCTGTTGAGGTTCTGACGCTGCGATGACTATACTTTATGACGTTCCTCAGCATGCTTTGAAACCCTGCAGAAAAGGGGATTAATTTACCCATCATCGAGTGCTTATCAAGGAAGTCCCCTGAGACTTGCAAGAAGGAGACCACACAAACAGGCCTTTGCTCACCGGTCTCCACACCCGAGCACCTGGCCAAGGCCCCCCGACTCTCCTGCACCGGCGGCTTTTTTTTCCCATGGCAGAGATCTGCTCCCAGATCGGATGCTATTCTTTGCGGCAGGGGCCCACCCCAGCAGCGGGAACAGGGGTTTATGTACTCCTCGCTGAGGCAGCCTATCGCATGCACTTCATAAGGGGAAATTAAACTTCTTTCCACTATTTGCAGCAATCCAGAAAACAAAAGGTCCAGCAGTGCTGGATTCAATGAGATAAGATACGTGACCTTTTACACCGCAGAAATAAGAGCTCGCTCCAAACCAAGCAGGTCAATAGAGAGGCTCCTGTTGATTTCAAAGGCCTTCGGATCTGGCCTGAAAATACAAATCTCACTGCGCGTTTGGACACTGCTCCACAATGCACTTCCAAACAAAACTATATTTAGATTCAATGGGAATTCTGTAGATCATACAGGAACTCTTTGAATGAAAATGAAGGTCAGTAGGGTTTGGCTTCCTCTTCAGACCCTCCCCCCCCATTCTTGCAAACATCCAGATAAGCATTGTTCAGAAAACAATACATTGCTTCCAAATGTTATCAAAAACCCAACACACGCTTTGTGCGCCCCGAAACAGAATCTCAGGGTCCTCTGTTGCATTTTGCCCCATCAGCTAATCCTCGGGATCTCCTCAGGTGCCGAGGCAGGACTCTGTATCAAGGCTCTGTATTTTTCACCTGTATCACCCTTTAAAAGTTTTGTTTCACATGCCCTCACTAAGGGACAACACTAATAAAGACCTCTGATACGCAGGAAACAAACACGAAAAGAAAAAAGGTGCAGGCAACTACATCTGGAAATACACGCGAATAAAGCTGCACGTGCGTTAAAGGAAACCTCTGGCACTTTGTCCATTCGCTACCAGGTATGAAGGGCCATCGTGAAGCACAAACCGGAGGAAAACGACGCAGCCCCGGCTTGCCGCAGCGACACGAAGGGCAGGAATGAGCCCACCAGCCAGGGAGCTACACTCAAGCAGAGCGCAGCCCAGCAAAACCGTCCGGCTCCAACTTTCCCCCAACGCCGCAAACACGTGTGATTTTCAGCTGCCCCTCAGGGGCTCCGCGGAAGGAGGAGCCGAAGCGCTGCTACCGGCAGCTTCTCCGAGGAGCGACGAAGTTGCTGCAAAGCCCGGCCGCAGCACCGGCCGGCATCCCCGCACCGGTGTCACCCGGGCTGGGGCGCGGGGGCAGCCC
>NW_010540126.1:677-1323 GCF_000687285.1 Phaethon lepturus | reverse complement strand
CCCCCCTTGCTTGCCCTGGTGCCAGCGCTGGGGAGGCAAGTGCTGACAGACCAGCGCTGGTCTCTGGTGGGGCTCCAGCTCAGTGCCAGGGAACGCAGGTCCCTGGGGCTGGGCTGGGTGGGCGAGAGCATGCGGTGGCACAGGGAGGGCTCCGGGCCCACTGCCACCCAGGACCGGGACGGCTCTGTGCGAGGGCCGTGCCGGGGCATCCCCCCACGTCACCCCTCAGCACGTGCCAGCGGTGGTTTTGCACAAGCGGGGCCGCTTCGGGGCAGATGTCGTTGAGGCTGAGATGTCAGCCTGCGAGATGTCACCTCTGCTGAAAACCCCGGGGGGGCCTTTCCTTCCCTCAGAGGAGGTGGCTGCACCGCTGTCCTTTTAACTGAGAACGCAGAGCAGCCTCTCTCCTAGCCTCCTCCTCCTCAGATGAGCTGATCCAGGCGGTCTACAACCAAAATCACTCAGCCTTTACCAGGCAGCCAGGAGAATTTCAGCTTGAAAAACTAGTATTTGGCAAAGCTCCTGTTGGCTGGAGGCAGCATCCCAGACCCCCAGCACAGCCTCCCTGCCTGGCCCGAGACCCCAAACGCCGCCTCGGCTCCCCCACACCCCACCCCAGCAGCGCGCGGGACCCCCGGCTGGCAGA
>NW_010540126.1:0-434 GCF_000687285.1 Phaethon lepturus | reverse complement strand
CGCACCTCTCCCGGCTCGGTGTGCGAGGGAAGGAGGATGCCCCCAGCCCAGTACACCAGCACACCACGAGGGGTACGAAACTGGGAGCTCATACCCCGGGTCACCGGCTCTGACCTCCCCCAGCTGTACAAAGCTCTTCTTTCATGGCCCGGGTGGGTGGTTTTGGGGGGAGGCAGAGGAAGGTTAGGGCATCGTAAATGCCCCTTGCCCGGAGTCGCTCTGGCCCCAAAGACTTGGGGCTTCCATAGCCTGGAGGGTCTGGTGCTGCCTTCCCGCTGGGACGTGCAAGGATCCGGCCCCTGAAGACAGGGAGCTGCCCTGACGCTGTCGAGGGCTTGTGGCATGGCAACAGTGATTAAAGACCTCTGATTAAAGCCCAGTCAAGCTGCCAGATGTTGCAAGGCCTCCAGGCGCTCATGAAGGCGGACAGGAGC
>NW_010540125.1:24048-36502 GCF_000687285.1 Phaethon lepturus | reverse complement strand
TTCCAACCTAGTGATTCTGTGATTTTAATCTAGCAAAAAGCTGAGCCCTTCCTTTTACATGGCATTTAAATAAGAGAGTAGAAGTCTCATTTCTAAACTCACCAATATAAAGAATCGAAAAAATAATACTTAAGGTTGACAAGACAACAGATAGGGTTTTGGGCAGTTAAGACAAGGCTGGGACTTGGTCATGGTTTGGATGAGGGAGAAAACCCATGGAGATGGACTACTGGACAACAAGAAGAATTTGCCTGGACAATGTAACATTTTTGGTTGGCAAATTATTTCAGACTAAAAAAAATCTAGTTTGCTAACCCTATGGACAAAACCAGTTAGTACAAGCAGAAATAGAGAGACAGACTGAATCTAGAGTTCTTAAAAAATATCCCCCCCTCCCCAGTTATGCGAACACTGTATAGAAGTCTGTGTGTTGTGGCCAAAGAGTACAAGATAGGGCAATAACAAGGTTAGCAAGCAAAGATCCCTCTTTGACAAATTCAAACAATGCCAGGAAGGGTGTAACACACTATTAAAAATACTGTCACAACAAGAACTAAGTTGTTCATGGCCACATAAACAAGGATTTGGGCACAGCTCTCATAAAAATTTTATCAACACTGAAGACCCATTAGGTAATATTTTCACACAAAAGCCATGCCTGAGCATTAGTATTCTCAAATAGAGAAAAACATTGTTTTTATCTTAAGCCATGTGATGCAAAACTTTGTAAGGCTTTATTTGTGGGAGACAAGCTTAAACTGGTCCTGACCGTAAACGACAGGCTCTCATTGTGGGCTCCCCCCATACTGGACAGACAACCCTATGTACGTGTACTCACACACACACACACACACACAAATATCACCTTTTTCAAATCACAGGCATGCGATAGTAGATAGCTCTGCAATTGGGTTGCATGTGCTTTGAGCCACACACACAGCCCTCTCAGCTTGCTGGAAGTCAGTAAGTCCTGATGCAGTCTCACAGTGTTAAAGACACTACTGTGGACACTGCTGAGATCAGCCTGCTAGCTAAATGAAGCCAGTCTCAGTCAAACCTGTTACTAGTTCAAGCATTGGCCTTTCAAATGACCATTTGCTCACATCCCAGCAGTTTTGGTGTGCTGCTCACGCAAACATCTTGTGCTCTGCAGTAAAACCAGTTACTGAAACGTATCTAGCCAACTTGAAGGATTGAACCTGATATGGAAGACAAAGTATGTTTTCCTCAATGAAAAGTCCAGTAGCAAATTTATAAAGGAAACAGAATGTAGAGAAATGAAAACGTTAATTGCCTGCTTTAGCTGAATAACAATCTAAAAGCTGCTAATAGCTGTGGAGAACAGAAGGTAAAAATACAAGACCTACTAAGATATGTTCAGTATTGAAGTCACATAAACTCAACTTAGAAGCTTTTCAGTTTTTCCACACAGAAACAAGTGCAAAAGACAGTAATGGTTTATGAGGAATACATTTGCCAAAAAATACTCATCTGCTTTTTTCTCCCCCCCAAACTTCTATAGTGCACTTAAGCAAATGGGCTGTGAAAAGAAGTGGGAGCTGTGAGATGGCTAGATTATGACCAAACATGTCACAAAATCTTGTGCTGAAACCTTATGCACTTTCTCTGTCACAAAAGGTACAAATTGTCTGAGAGACTGTATAGAAAATACCCTTGCAGCTGGCAAAGTGCAGACCCAGTAAGGTGTGCAGCAAGAATGGTCTTACCCCCTTTTTATTTACTGTCTTCATTAATGACTTGAAAAAGGAAGTCACATATGACAGCTTGTAAGACAGTACCATAAAAGAAACATCTGATAGATTTGCCATCTAGTCTAAACAGAGAAATAAGCAGAAAGTGGAGATCAGAGACTGGGGCAGATACCACAGAATGAGGTTCATGTTGAGGCTGAGCAGCTAAATCCAGAGGAAATGTATTTAACTGAGGGATAAATTTAGACTAGTAAAATAGTAAAAGAGTTCTGTTAGGTGAAGCAAGACTAGTATGATGGTAAGAGTTCTGTTAGGTGAAGCATTCAGCAGTTGGATGCCATCTTTGTAGCATACTGGAAAACTAAGAAAAAAAGATGTTTTTCCTATGCAGAGGTATGACTTCCAGGCTCAGAGACATGTTATTTTCCCAGGGACTCAAGTCTTAAACACATGTGGAATAACTGATTTCATCTGATACACTACATTTCAAAAAAAATAGTTACATTTAGAGGCCATTAGGGAAAAAAAACCAAACTAAAGTGAGTACTAGGGTACTCGCAGGATTGACAAAAAAACCCAAAAACTTAAAGGAGTTAAATATGTGTGTCTTCTGTAAGTCACAATAAATTGTATGAACATAATTATGCGGACATACATACCAAGGGGTGGGTGGGAATCAGTTCAGAAGCAAAAGCAGGCAAACTAGAAGGAAGCAGGCTAACTTCAAATAGAACACAGAAAGCAAAGACCAGCTAAATAGCCCTGATTATGAAATATATATGCCTTAAGTAGGCCAAGTGACAATGCTTAGCCCCTGTAAAAAATGGTGGAAAAGTGCAAGTAAGTATCTTCACAAGGAAATAGGTGTCTAGTACTTAAAATTCTCATATGGTAAACAAAGCGCTACCAGATCTGGCCTTATGTCCTAAATCAGAAGCAAATGATACAACAATGTTGGAAGTGCAAAGATGCTCCTTTCCCTCTGGGCCAACCAATTCCCCAACCTGCTATGAGGATAGCAAGCTGAGAAGCCCCGATTTAAAACTGAAATGTGAAACCAGAGTCTTGCTACCCTATATCTGCGCCTTTTACAACACCAGCATCAAACTCCTCTTTGTGTCCTAGTCTGCTGTTGTGAAACTTCTGTGCAACTCTGTAACAGATATGTCTGCACGTCACTAATATCGGGACAAGACTTATATGTATCATTCGGAAAATGCTGTTTCAGTGGAAAAGTAAAGCTTACTCTATGCTAAATTAAAGGGTCCCATCAATGTCTATCATCAAATCTGCCACAATGGCCTGGGATTTTTGTCATGGTAGCCACAGGCACACACAAGATTTTAGCCCTGTATAGTTGAACATATGACATTCTTATCTTCTTAATGAGAAATAGTGTATCATATATTTCCTACTCTGGGATGCCTCTCCAAGCCACCATGGATCCTTTTGAATGTCCTCCATCAGATTATTTCATTGAGACCCACCCCCTCTTCCTAGAATCCTTCTTCCTTAGGCGCAACTGCCCTGGAATCAGTCCCACAGAAATAAAACACTTCCACCAGCCAAGACGGCAAGACCACATTCTGTTTAATAACAACTCCATAAAGGACTGTACATGCTATTTTGAGCTACCTCCCCTCCTTTACTGTGGTTGCTGCCACATACAGGCATGGAGGTGTATAGTGCCATAGAGTTTCCTAGGTCTATATGTAGTGTGTGTACATGTATGTACGTGGTTGTACGTGTATGTGTTTATATATATTTGTAAAGTGTTATCTCATAAGTCACATTATCAAAACATGCGAAGCATATCCAACAAAAATCTTCAGGCAAACATGTTTTGGAGCTGGAAGACCAAAGGCAAATCAGACTCATTTTAGTTATTAAGGGCTAGTGTGGGACAAAGTAAGGATGAAAGCTTTCAATAGTGGGTCCCTTTCCCTTTTTGTTTTACTTCCACTCAATACTTTCCCCCCAAGCATCAATGCACCTCTGTAAACACTAGCTTGAAAAAATACATATAATCACCATGCAGCCTCCCCCTACAGAAAATGTGTACAGGCTTGGGGGAAGCTCTTTAAAGTTGCTTTGCATCAGCCTCCATTGACCCATACACTTATGCTAAAGCAGTTTCAGATACTGAGAATACAACATTTGAAGACCCAAGCCTTTAGCTACTTGTAAACATGCTTCAGGAATCCATTCTGCATGCCACCCCTGAGACTCCTATACACAACCCTTGTATCTCTCAACTCCTCAGTCTGTACCCTTCCATATCTGAAAAGATTTCAAACAAGAGAAATCCTGTTCCCTGTAAAATTTCCTTTGAGTCCCAATTTTATAGTGTAAGGATTCCCAGAGACCTCAAATCATGCACAACGTCCACAAATCAAAGAAGAAAAATTGAAGCCAAACAAGAATAAATACCTGCAAAAGAGCTTTTGGCTTGCTACATTGCTCACGCATGCAGAATCTGAAAAGGGAAGTCCACCTGTACTTGCCTCATGGAGCTTGGCAGAGCTCTGGAAGAGGGTTCTGAACCCATGACTGGATTTCCATGCCCAGTGAAAATGAATCCAGAAGGCCACTGAAGTTGGACTAGATGCATAAGATGGACTTTATCTTATTAGCAGTAAATCTTGGTGCACGGTCCTGCCTCCATAATGGAGAAAAGCCTTCTTAGATGTTTTTTTCTTGCTAGTATGGACATTTGATTGCTTATGGGAAAGCAAAAACAAGACTAGGTTTCAGAGGGTATTTAAAATGTCCCCAGACAAAGGAGATGAGGAAGATCCTCAGTAGTATTCTTTCCACAGAACACTGCAACCCCTCTCTTCCTAGAAGATAGCAGCTGCTACTCATCAGTAGGTAAGTCCTGCCCATGGCAGGAAGGTTGGAACTAGAAGTTCTCTAGATCTTTAAGGTCCCTTCCAACCCAAGCCATTCTATGATTCTATGATATCTGTATTAAGAACATTCTTGAACAATTGTCTACAGTTTTGGTAGACATACCCTTTCTCAGAGAGTCCTGGCCTGACTAAATTTTTCCTCTTCCAACAATGTGTATCTGCACTGGAAAAATACATCACATATCTTCTTTTGCACAGACCAACACTGACAATCATAGAGCTGCTCTTGATTTTCAAGGAAAAGATAACACTTTGTTCTGCCTATGATGTAGAAAAATGTCAGTGCAAGGATGCAGACAGACCCTAACGCTCTAAGTGCAGGTCTTCCACATGCACTTGTTAACATAATAACGATTTGTCTTCATCCCTACCCCTGTCAATTCATGAAACTGGCTGTGCTGATGAGAGACCATACTGTCCCCAACAGTCTTGCCCAGGCTTCATGACATATTCTGAGACAGAGACATTGGTCTGACATCAATGTCCAGCTGTACTCTTCTGCTCCTGTTCACTACAACTTATCCTGGGAAAAGCCTATGATACAAAAGAGGCACCTGACGTTGACTTTACAGCTTGCATTCTTATTTGAGACTGTGCTTTAATGACGGTAGGCTGTGCTACACATACATTTAATTCTAATAGGCACTACTTTACTCACCTTTTCCCTGTTTATTTTTCCTTTCCCTGAGCCATGGCATAGAAATCTTTCCCTGTCAGATTGCTACAGAGGAGAGGAATCAAAGATGAAACTTATTTATATTTTTCTAGATGGAAGAGCACCAGCTTCTGATAATCTCTGTATTAGAATGGATTTTTTTTTCTTTCCTTTCTTTTCCTTTTTCTTTTGGAAGAAGTCAAAGAGTTAGTTTAAGGGAAATGCCAGATTGTTTAGAGTTGTCTGAACAAGGAACATGGGAAATTCCATCTGGGAGAAATTAGAAGGAAGAGCTTAGACTATGCCAACATAGCTCTGCCCTCCACAACATTTAGAGGTGGATTTATTTCAGTTTATTTCTCTTTCTAGGAAATTACCAACACAACAATTAAGGCAAACTGAGCTACATTTAGATATTTTGGATTTCCAGTGAGAACAGAACTCACATTAACTTCATTTGGACAATGACTAAGTTCTCATTTGGTGTATTTCTTATATGATTCCCTTTCATATGCTTAATATGAAGAATTAAGCATATTGCAAACTGTTTTTTGAAGATGATGAAAAAGAAGCCACTAGGTGCCCAAATTCAGGGAGGTCTCTTTCCTATCACTGTCTTACAGAAAGAAGTGTGGCTTGGTCTAAAGAGTACTATAAGCTGCACCAATCCTTGAGCTACAAGTTGTGTAGCAATTCTATAGCTGAGCCTATTCTGCCTGGAGTGTGTGATGAAGCTTCCTACCTGTGTTGTGTAAAAATAAGATGTCAAGCTTGTCTTGATCTTTTTCCCAAGCCTTTCTCTCAATGTCTTTCCCACTCTGGCTAGACTTCTCCTTGATATTGGGCAGAGCACACATAGATGTCCACAAGCCTGTACTGATGCACACTACCTTGCCTCACCACCATAACTCATACCTCTGTCAAATGAAAAGAGCAGTTTCCTTCTCTCCAGTTCTCTTCTCTGGGCCTACAACTAATATTTTTTAGTTGTTGTTGTACACAGTACATCATGCACAGACTCTGCCTAGGTATGAAGTGCCATTCTGGATCTCACACTACGTTGGAACTGGCTCAAAGATCGGTATAAACTTCACCTCCAACAGCTGTGCTTCACTCCTGCATAAGGCTCTGCCTCTTGCAATTACAGGAGAAGACTTCTCAGTATCCTTAGCTGCTGTGGAGTGTAATCATTGACTGTATATAAGATTTGTGTACGTTAATTTTATAAATTCCATGCGTATATCAAGTTACTCATCTCCTCTTGCCCAGTTGGAAGGGATTATCTCAAAGAAGCCTGTGGAAGGGAAGGAATAGTCAGGGAAATAACAGGGTATTAAATAACAATAAAAACCAAATCAGATAAGAGCATACTAGAAATTCTAAGGAAAACACTAGAGAAGGAATGGGGGAATATATGGTCCCTGCTGGGTTTATGCTTCTTGGACAGTATTTTGCAATCAGTCGGCTTAAGTCAATGTAAGTTGCATCTGCAACCAAAGAAATATTCTTCAGTGTGACCATCTGCACATTTCATCAGCCCTCAGTGATGCTTGCCCCACCAAGTGAAACAATACAAGGGGCTGATCCCACTGAAACATTTATTTTGATAGGGGACTGGGTTAGTTTTCAATGGGGCCAGGTCCCAAGCAGCCAAATGAGCGTTAGCACTGGTGCGTCCTAGGCAGTTGAAGTATACAGCTGGTGGTGATGGAAGGGAGGAGGCATGACAGCAGTTTAGCAGCTTTTAGCAGCTTAGACTCATCAAGAAGATGCCATTTCAAAGTGCACATTCACAGTTTCCCTAACCTGATATAAAGGACAGCTGCTGAGAATAGTGCTCTCTCTCACTTTGCTCACAGCTGTTCCCTCTTCATTTTTACAGTAGGGTAAAAATGCACTGGCTTGCTGTGGGGTCAGCTGTCCATCAGCATCTACACAAGGATGGCAAGAGGTGAGCACAGTCAGGGCAGAGGGCTGCCCCCTTCACAGCAGTTCACCATTATAGCTCATCAGCTTAGAGGTATGTTTAAACTCTGTTCTCTGCTGCAAGCTTATCATGAAAGGTGATGTTAAAGCTTTTAAAGGGGAAAGCAAGTGGGTGACTTGTTAGCAGCTTCCCAGAAGAAGAATATTATTTAGAGGCACAGAAACTGAAAGAAGCAGATTGACTTCTCCACCCCAGAACCTGAGGTAATGGAGCTGAAGAGAAGTCCCAAGGCTTGTTTAAAAAAAAAAAAAGAAAGCTTAAGATTTATATGAAAGAAAAATTTATGAAATAGTGTAACATCAGATATGAGCAATCATGGGAAAATGACCAAGAGAGAATTTTCTTGCAGTAGAATCTGAGATCTTTTTCAATTAGAGTCACTTGTGTTTAAGCTTTTATTCATCTTCAGCACAATAACTTCAAGAAGTTTCTGTTAAAGACAAAGGTTGGGGGGCAGGGAAGATGGGAATCTTCTATGTCAATTGTTTCAAGAAAATTCAAAATTTTTGCATAGCGCAGCTCTGCTCTACAACAGATTTGTGTAAATGAACAGGACTCAGTTTCTTAGTACCTGTAGATCAGGGATACTGAGTTTACCTTTCCTTCTTATTTTCAGCCTCACAAATTCAATCTGGGCTCTGAGTATTTGGCTGGACTCTCTCTAACTCATCCCTCCTCACCAGGATAAAGGAACTTCAGGCCAAATTTTGGTCACAGAGCACCTGTGCCATCCATATGCTTGAATAGGTGTAGCTATATAACAGCTTTTCTGGGAAATGTATAGTAAGTTCCAAGTCCCTCTCTCCAATATTGGATACACACAAGCAGCAGGCCTGTTACATAAGAAAAGGTGAGGTTGTGCAAACCATTTTCCATTTTCAAAGACATTCAAGCTGCCTTTCCAGTTCAGCCTAGGATGCTTACTCAGGTTGCAAGTGTTGATGGGCAGACTTGCTTTCTCCAGTCAAGCTCCTGGCAACTGTAGAGGCAGACACATTTCTCTTTTGGATTGTGGAAAGGTTATGGAAAACAGCTTTTTTCTTTTTTTCTCTTTTTCTTTTTTTCTCTTTTTCTTTTTTTCTCTTTTTCTTTTTTTCTCTTTTTCTTTTTTTCTCTTTTTCTTTTTTTCTCTTTTTCTTTTTTTCTCTTTTTTCTTTTTTCAGAAAAAGGATGAAATTTTATTATTCACAGAAAGTCAAGACCTTTATGAAAAAGTTTTATAGAATTTAGTAAGCTTGAAAGTTTATATAGAGAGTAGTCTTCACTTTCTGTCAATTCTGACTGGTTTGAGAGTCTGCCTACAGGTTTCTAGAGATCAGGTTATGGAATTATACAGCCGGGTATAATTATCTATCTATCCCATTCCACAGAAGTTAGAAAACTCCATAGATATGTTTTCTTTTCCTATTGAACTCCACAGAATTTTCTACAAGGTCAATATTTTTTACACCTCTTTCCATGTAGGTAATTCCATGTCACTCCTTTGTCTGAAAGATTTACATTATATCCACACATCTTAGTAAATGTATCACATGTCCACATGAAAAGCAGCAGCAGCCCTAGACAAGTTGACCCACTTGTCCCAATCCTGTAAACAACATGGAGAGATCATTCAAAGCTACTCTGAAAGTTACTGTAAACATCCAGATTGGTCCTGGAGTGGCATGTGGGAATAAAATGGTTTGGAGAAAAAAACAACAAGCCACCCAAATCCTCTCCCTGAAAGGAACATAATCAACCGTTTTTGTTTCCCTGAAGGCTTTTAAAAAAAGAAATAAGAAAAGGTTAACACTGATTAGTCATCTGTTGAGGTGCTCTTGGCACTTGCCCCATCTCCCTGTTCTGGCTAGTGCGATTTCCTAGGCCCCACTCCATGGCTAGACCCAAACCAGTTGAGGACAATAAGCTAGCACTGGCCCTGCAAGAACTGTAGGAGATCATCTTTATCAAGCCCTCCTTCCCAGGGGAGGTTAGCACTTGAATGTGTAAACATCTTTAAAGAGACATCAAAAGGTCACCATTCAGGAGAAGAGCTACCTCCTTAGAGGGATGTAAGCAAGCCCAAGCAAATGGGTAAAAAAAGGTAGTCACAAAAGCTTTTATCTCTTACCTACACCAAATTACCAGCCTTACTTAAATATCCCAAAGGTATTTCCTTTAGGGATGCAATGGAGAGGGAAGGCATTGAAGTGGACTTGGCTGGAAAGACTTCGGTGTTCATAGAGGAGACCCTCTTCACGCAGCTGCCTATGTAAGCGGGAGAAAGCTGAGTGGGGTAAAGTTCTACCTGAGAGTCCCATTCATACTTTTCATAATTCCTGGAAATCATCTGCTTTGCTTGCCAGGAGCTGTCTGAACTCTGACACTTGATGATATTACTTCAGTCACATTTTATTCTCCTCAGATATTCTTCCCTGCAAATATGCTGGGTCTAAACCTGAATCAGGAAATAAGCATGTATCACTCTCCTGTCATCAAAAAATACACCAAACCTGAAGAGGAGGCAAAGAAGAGACAAATATATCATGAATTAAGCAGAGTAGATGTGAGTCAGAATGAGAAGGAGTTGCCCCTGGGACCATATGGCAGTGTCCAGGCAAATTCCGTTCTCTAGGTCATCAGATCTAGCATCTGATCTAAACCCATGTTTTGCTTTGCAAGAGGGATTGCAATTAAAACTCAGCACTTGGGTAATCTCTGCTGGTTCTGGTCAGTCCTCTAGCAAAATCGATAGCCTTGTACAATTTTTTCTTTTGCTTTTTCTCCTATTTAGTTTCTGGTGAGACCTTGATAGGAGGCAGTTTGTTCAATTTCCTTTCAAAACCCCTCCCTGCCAAAAGGAGGTCTGTAGAAACATGGTGAGGAATTGCAAGAGATCAAATTCCCCCTAGTCAATGAACCATATTTTTTAACACAAAAAATAGAACACGTGCAAATAGGGAAAACTCCTGAAATCAGCTTTCTCCACTCCTAAAAAAGAGATGGGAGAGGAAAAGAAACAGAGCAAGTACTGAGCATTATTTACATTGCTTGGGGGTGAGAAAACAAAAGAAGAAAATAAAGGCAGGAAGAAGAAATAAATAGGAGATTTTCACCCCTTTTCCTCCAGCTACATTTGGCACTGCAGAGGAGTGTCAGAAATGGGACAGGTGCAGTGTTTCTGTTAAGTGATGAGTGGAGTACAGACCTTTCCCAATATGGACTGCTATGTTAGGAACACCTACCCAGCAATATAAAGAGGTTTTTTAAAAAGCAAAAACTGAAAACTCCAATGTAAACTGGATATCTGTGATCTGGAACAAGGCCAACTGTATACACCATTCCTGAATCTGCTTGCCTACTCTCTGGGTATCCCCATACTGCTGGCAAGGTAAAAGACAGAAGGATACAGCAGCAACACCAAGACAGACATGTTCTTTCTCAAGCCCCCTGCAAGAGTCAGCTTTTTATGACTGTCTCTGTAGCTGAAAATGTCCTTTCCACTGGCATCCAGTGCCCAATGCCAAAAGGACACACCACTCTTGCCAGCTCCTGGGAAGGTAGAAATGTCAAAGAGAGTAACAAATAAATGAAAGATTAGAAAGAGACTAAAACATGATTATCTGAGAGCAGGGTTAGATTCGTATCTGTATCCATTCTTTCATGCCACACCATCTGTACTGTAGCACAGCCCATGCCCACGGAGTGTAGTTTGTATCCATCAAGCCTACAATTTCATATCAAGGTGCTATTGAGGATCTGGTTACACAGCAAATCTTTCACCTCAGTACAGTCTGTATCAAATACAGCCTTATCCTCTGTATAAGCCACAATCACAATACTAGTGCAATCTGTATTTGTAAAGCTGTATCTTCACTTTAAACCAGGTTCTATTCATATACGCTACCAAAGAGGACCATGTCCACAGAGCAACATCCATTCTGCCAAGATGGATTCTAGCCACATAGCTGCTCCCTGTACCAAGCCTGTCTCATCAGCCACATCCACAGTACCAGAGGAGTTTGTATCCACAGCCAAGACTTTGGATTAAAAAGATTAGAAATTATTTACCAATCCAGATCTCTCCAAGCACCTCGCATGTGTTGCCCAGAGCAATGAAAATCAAAAATATGTGTCCGTTGAGGAGGGGGAGAAGAGGTTTTCATGTGTCAATCACTTTGAGATTTTCCTCTTGTTTAAAAAGATAACTAAATGGCAGGAATGGAAAGTGTGTCTGCTCAGAAGTATGGGGAGCTGGAGAGAAGAATCCCTGTCATTTAATTCCTTGCCACACCTTTCTTTGTCCAGCAGTGATGTGAACTTCACAGAAAGCATCAGTTGTTTGTTTCTCCCTCTTCCTCATCAAAGGACTGCACCCCAGAGGAGGTGACATCTGAGACTTTGCGGCTCAGTGCAGCATGTTCCATCTCCTCTCGAGGAGACAGTGATTCCAGGTCCCGGCACACTGCATCATCCTCCTCTGGAGAGGGTTTCTTGTTTAGCAGAGGAGCCTTCTCCAGCTGTGGGTTCCCTTCATCCTCAATGTGGTCCTCCATGTGTGTGCTGGACTCAGCCCCACCCTCACCCTGAGCAGTCTGCAGGGGCCACACATGGACCAGCCCCGTGCTCTGGATGAAGTTCTCCTGCCGCTGTTGCTGCAGCTGTTGCTGCTGGAGAAGGCTGCTCTGAATCAAAATGCTTTCCTGAAGGTTTGTCTGGGACTCATCAAAATTCTGGCCTAAGTAGGAGCCAGTTGCTGGGGATGCAATGAGTGACTGGTCACTGGTCTCCCAGGCATCGGATGAGCCTAAGCAATACATACCCTGCGAGACATAGGAATGAGGCCAGCTGTCATACTGCGTCTGGGCCATATGCTCTGCAAATAAAGGAGGGAAACAACACACAGTTAGACACCCTCTCTAGGCCAAGCTGGCTCATTCAGATAGCTTGTGTGCCTGTGCATGGCACTATACTGTATAGCGTAGATAAATCCTTTAGAGGGGAGGAGGGTGAAGAGAAAAGGCAATTCCAGGCAGTAGGCATATGAACTTGATTATAACCACAACTGACTACAAGAGCTGGCAGCTTTCCACAGTTGTGCCAAAAAAAGGCAAAGGAACTGGGCTTTGGAGCCTCCCTGTTAAGACTCCTTGAACAGCTCCACAAATAGGTGATGCTTCTGCTAGATCCCAATCCCCAAAATCGAGGC
>NW_010540125.1:21532-24017 GCF_000687285.1 Phaethon lepturus | reverse complement strand
GGGAAAGAGAACAACATGACAACAAGAGGAGGAAAGGAGTGTTTCAAGATGAACAAGAGGTACTAGAGCTCACCTTGGCTCTCCATTAGCTCCTGATAGTTCTCAGAATAGTTGCTGACTGGGTTCTCTTGATTTGAGTTTACACTCACATCCTCACCATCCATGGAGGACCAGGCCATGAGAGTTGCCTCAGAAATAGCAAATTGCTCCATCACTCCTGTGCCAAAGGAGACAGGGAAGGGAAGCAGGGATGTGTGAGAGTCTCCACTTCTTCACCACACTCTTTAACTTCATCTCTTGGTCACACTGTCCTACTCTTTTCCTATCTCAGCAACACCCATCACCCACAGTTGGCTCTCACCCTCTGCACTTTGCATTCCATTGGCAATACTCCAACCACAATCTCTCATCTCCTTCAGCCATCTGAACCACCCACAGGCTCCCCTGTGTTTTTCAGGTTCCTGCACTTTGGTGTCTCAGGGATTCTGCTCTAGGACATCCCAACCAATCCAATCTACATGCCAAAAAGTTAGCACTACCTGCAAGGAACCGGGCCTCCTTTTCACCATCACTCAGGTCTGAGTAGGCATCAGCGTCTTTGCGTGCTGTCTCATGCGTGTGCTGCTGCTGCTGGCAGTTACCTTTGCCCCAGCCTTGCCATTCAATCATGTGAGCCACACGGCCTTGGCCCATAGCTGTTGGCTTTGTGACATGGTCCTTCATGCTGCGAGATATCCCTAAGGGGCCAGACATTAGAAAACAAGGAGGGGCTATTACACAGCTCCAGGGTTGTCTACCATGCTGTTTACCTCTCTTGGAAGTGGAGCTTCTCCCCTCCTTTCATGACAGGGTTCAGGCCTTGGGTTGGGTGTCTCCCACCTTTCACTGTATCACTCTCCAGGAGACTTTCTCCATCTTTTCTTGGACTGGCTCTCAGAAGGGGGAAAAAAGGAAACCCCAAATATTAAAGACCATTTCCTTCCTTGCCTAGAATCCATTTAGGACAGACTTGGGCATGAAGGATGAAGCCTGGAAGTGAACAAACTAGTGTTTAAATGGGGTTAAACCCAAGCCTGTTTCAGGGAAAACAAGTGAAGATGTCCGAGTTGGAGTGCATGGTGAGAAGCCAACAAGAGTAAGACAAATCTGTTCTTTGAAAGGGCAACAGCTAAGAGATTTCTATATCTAGAACCATGATGGTGGAGACTCCTCTAAGGCCTCAAAAAGGCAAGAATCAGAAAGGAGCAGTTGGGAGAGCAATGGGAGATATAGGAAGAAGCACAAAGGCCTCTGGAGAGAAGCTGCCAAGGATAAATCCAAATTTTGAGGACCTCACCAGAGAAAGATGATTTAGCCAAAGCCCCAATCCCATAAGCATTGGAGTTGCGTTTCAGCTTGGGGAGGATGGAGGTCGTATCTTCCATGGAGAGCTGAAAAGAGAGAGAATATGAAGAAATGATATACAGAAAGGAGAAAAAGAAGTGAATTGAAGTGAGAAATCAGTATCAGGATTCCTGAAGGTAGGGGGAAGATGAGGAGCAGAAGCAAGCTACAAGAAAAATAACAAAAGAAGGGAAAAAAAAATTGGACTCTATTTAACCAGGACTGGATATTGCATAGTGTTGGGACTGAATGAGGCAAAGTCAGTGGGAGAGGCAGAAGCAGGCTGTGAGAAGCCTCCCTTTGGCTGCTGCCAGTCCTCCATAAACATGCTGCACTGTTCCCAACTTTTTGTTAGAGATGCAAGACAATGTTGATGGACAATTCAGAGAGCTTACAATGGGGAGCTGACAATGTGATCAGCAAGACACAGTAATGCACCATATATGCATCATACTACGGATATTAATTTTATATATTACTTTTGGTTTTCATTTCTTCTCATATGGTCTTAATAAAATGAACATGACTATATCAGTGATGCGTCCTGTTTCAAGCACCTACAACTACCTGTAAAGAAATTAGGTCTACAGTTCTACTTAATTCCCTTTACTCTCTTCTCTATATTCATCCTCTGTCCCTGAATAACAAGGACAGGAAACTATTGGGACAGGCAGCAGTCACAAACATCATCATAAAACACAATCCTTCAAGATTAACTAACTCATCAGGCTTCTTCAGGGACGCCAGGCATTGCATATGAGGCTTAAATTTCACAAGGGCCAAACAAGCATTGCTTCTGCTCTTCATTTCAACCTCTCTGAAAATCAAGTCCAGCATGTTTCAAACACAAAGATACTCAAAAGTAGTGACCATGACACTGGAAGTTTTAAATCCTGACATAAAGCAAGCATTTGGTCATAGGCACAAACCTCAAAAAAAGTGAGAGGAGCAATAACTAGGCAGTCAACTAGTTGGAGGCAAAGGCAGGCATTGCAAAGATGTTGAACTGTGTATAATCCCAGTCAATTGCCAAAATATGAAAGGTGAGTTTCTCTGGAAATTGACTGTAAATGCAGCAGCTAAAGCATCCTGTAACTTTGGA
>NW_010540125.1:0-21501 GCF_000687285.1 Phaethon lepturus | reverse complement strand
TGTGTAACATGTGAAGTGAAGAAATTAGAAAGCAGGGGAAGAACAGTAAAAAGTGAAAGCTGAGAGCACAGCTCTCATTCCATGATGCTTTTCCTTTGGTGATGAAGCTTGTTGAACAATGTCCATCTACACCCCACTGGTCATTTCTGCCTGGGTGCTGCTGTTCAATATCCAAGACAGTTTGGGGGCTGTGCTGTGAGTCACCTCATGGAAACAGTCTAGAAAAGAAAGTAAACTGCAGAAGGTCTCTACAACTACAAGGTTGGAGAGCTATGACATGAAGGCAGGAATGAATGGGAAGAGAAGGAAATTCATGAGCCAGCTTTGATACCAAAGATCTACCGAGTAACACTGAGAAAGAGAAAGAGCTGTATTTTGAAAGAGCTCCATGGACTCAGAATGTGTTGGAAAATGGAAACTGCAAGTAAGGACACTGTCTTCTACTATCTTTAAGGAAACATGACTTTGTGTACCTTGCTTTGAGCTAGACAGAAATGCGTGAGGAAAAATCTGACAAATTTCTTCTAGACAGTTGCTGCATGCACGATAATTTTCCTGCACAATTTGTTTCTCTAACTGAGCCTAGGCAAAAGATCCCAAGCCGTAAGTGCCACAATGAAAGAGATGTCAGTAGGGCGAAAGTTAGTTAAAAATATAAGTCCCCTTGATATCCGGTGGCCCAAGCACTTTCAAACCACAGAGAACCAGAAAATGACAGCCATTTAAAAGTTTTGAAAGTATCTGGAAGTTGAAAATGCTTATACTACCAAAAATGCAGTTTCTTATCCTGACTTTCCAAGTGTACAAAAGCATGAAAGCTAATTTATGTGAACACATTTTTTAAGCTTCCAGAGCAGAAAAAATGGTTTGGTAACACTAACATGCATTACTCCCTTTTCAGGATGTTGTTTTTGCATTAGTGAAAAAGAAAAAAAAAAATCCTATTTTTTCATGGCATAGGTATTAAGAGTAACAAGGAACAGGTGTTATTAAAATGTTTGCTTGTTTCTTCTTCCACTTCTTAACTGAAATTAACTGGTGCTGACCATCTGCCACAGGGGACATTAAGAATTCTTTTACTTCTGTATGCAGATGAAAATGAGAGATACATTCCTCTCAAACTCCTGGAGAAGATCAAATGATGCTCTCATCAAAGACTACTGATTAATCCTGCTGGACAGACACCTTTTTCATCTAGCAGTGGCCAGAAATATCAAAAAGATAACATATGAAATGACACACATTTGTCCCAAAGAGGACAAAGGCAATTTAATAGCCACCTGCAGATCAAATACTAGTCATACAGCAAAGGACCCAGAGGCAAACAAAAATTCATCACCATCCTCCAAATCTTAGACAATTCCCAGAATTTCAGTGGCACTAAAGACATTTTGTCATGTTTCCATTCTGGTCTCCACTGTATCCCGTGGCAAACAAATCCTAGTCTTCCTATGACTACAAGTTTGAACAGTGGTGTCACACATACTCACATTGATACCATCCCAGGAGAAATCTGTCCGTGTTTGCTAAAGAAAGCAAAGAAGGACATCAAGTTAGTGTAATAAACAAGTTGCAAACAGCCATGTATCTCTCTAGTAGTTTGCAATAATCAATCAACAGCCACTACTTTATCTGATGTATTAAAAAAACTTGTGTCTTTCAAGCTGGTTTCATTCCCTGCTGTTGATTATGATGTCTGTAGGTATCACTGTATTTGAAGGTACAGTAGCAAATAGGATGATATAGAGAGTAAGTGAGAGAAAAACAAACACCTTTTCATATGGCTCCCCTTCTAACAGCATTTTGTGAAATGCTGCAATGCTGGCACCCCTGCGTGGGACTTGCATCGCTTTGAGGCTAACACAAGGAGGAGCTACACTAGCTATGCATTTTGAGTGTAATATAGCCAGTTACAGAATTGTCTTCTGCTGAAATTATTTTCTTTTGTAGTCTTTCAATTCTGACCCCCTTTCCCCTTGCAAACCAGATCCATTTCCCATATAAGCCATTACAATATCAATTCATAGCACATTTGCTTCAGCTGGTAGGACTCACATCTCAACATCTTGTTTTTTGGATGTGGTCACTCAGGAAGATTTAGATTGATCAGTTACACTTATGGTACCCATTCACATAAATCAAAATGTTCACTGATGTATAGTTTATGTTCATTGACTTTTAGATCTGCATTTGATTTAACTGAATTTCTCATACAAGGTTGGGCCCCACAGTTTCTTCCAAGATTCCATGAAACTCCAAGTTTCTTGGAGTTACATTCCAAGCTAGCAAGGTATAATAGGGAAATAAAAATACCTATACATTAGCACCTTCTAAGGTTTTTCAAATTGTATGTTATTTATTAATGTTATTTGTGAACACTATTTGTGTAAAATATTATGTGTTTAAAATAACTTTGATTTTTTATTAATCATGACTGCCTACACTGGACTGTACAGAGCTGAAAATTCAGGTATCTAAGATTGCAGAAGCTGCAATAATTCAGAACAGCAAATAAACCAGTCCTTGAGATACTGTATGGTAAATCAATTGGCAGTGAGTTACTAGTGAATGCATCCCTAAAAATCAAAATGGAGACAAATGTCTTCCTTCAGAAGATTTTATGGCTGTGCTGAAGAAAATGGGACAGACATAGAGTTGGACATTTCAGTTAAACCATTATTCAAGGAATGCAGACCTACAGGCTTGTCAGAACTGCCACAGCTTTTTCCATGTTCTGTTGCACTCCAGTCATGAGTGGTCACTTTAATTCGCAAATTCTCACTATGGATATTCTGAAGGGAGTGACTCAAATCTATTCAGTGCAAGCCAAACTGCACAGATATGAAAGTCTGATCCTCAGGTGCACACTGACATTCTGGCTCTCTCCCAGATGATGCCCCAGTGAAGCATAACGCCCATTTCTGAACTCAGAAAGAACTGAAACTTTCTGATTCCCCTGCGTAAGTGGGTCTGGGACAGGCACTCACCTCAGTGGAAGGTCGATGGAAGCTGCTGCCATGCAGTGAACTGGTGCTATCCATATTGATTTGGTCCACATCTTTCAGTCCCTTCCAGTCTACCGCAATCACCTCATTCCCTGTGGGAACACAGCTAGTCAGGCTTCTGAATGCTGATACAATTTTTTCTAGCAGTCTTAAGCCAAGTCAGCTCAGCATACAGGAGAATCGCTGAGTTTAAGGCCACAATAGCCTTAAATCAGACTTTACTATTTCAATCAGATCACCTGTACATCATCATCTATTATATTTTACACAGTTATCTCCATATGAATAACAGTCATTTGTGTTTTTCTCAAGCGTAAATTATGCATGGCTAAAGCACAGATCCCCAGAAAAAAAAGTATCTAGTCATGATATGTTACTGAGAAAGAACCAATTCTTTTAACATCCTGTTCCAATATTAAACCATCATCACTTAAAAAGGCATTTCTCCTTTGTAATTTGAATTGGTCTGACATCAACTTAGAGCTGCTGGTGCCCTTGCTTTGCCATTCTCAGCAAGATTAAAGACCTTTTTAGGACCTGCCATTACATTTCAGTAAAGGTATTCATACACTTGCTTTTCTTCTTGACAAACTAAACAGGCCAAGTTCTTTAGGTTTCTTACTGTAGAGCATTTTTCAATAAATAAATAAATCTGTGTCTCTTTTTAAAAGACATCTCAAATTTTTCAGTTCTTCCAAATGTGGACATAAAAGCATACACAATAATGCAAGAATGCTCTCACTCATTCTGCTAATAAAGTTAACACTTACTTGCCACTCCTCTTCACATTAACCCACTGTGCCATAACCTCACAGTAGATTCTCACATTCAGCTATTTGTTCACTCAGATACCTATGCACTTTGCACAGCTTTCTGGGATCATCAGCCATTCAAAATCAGAGTCTGTGCTGTTTGATTTTAAATGCTTTTTAATGCTACATAAAGGATCAAGTTGTGGGACACCAGACTTGTATATTGCTGTGAGTCAGTAGGAAGAGTCTGACTCGAGCAACATGCTTATCTTCAAAAGCAACCTTGATGAGTTGCAGTCAGACGGTCTCACAATTGACTGCTGTTGAATGATGCCTGGGGTGAGGGGAAAGTCTCACAGCCCGATGTTGCTACAGCAAGGCCACAAAGACCTGCGTACATGTGCACCGAATTCCCCCTCCACCCATACTGAATCATCAGGCCCCACCAACTCTCCAAAGTTGACAGACCCTTACAAGAGCCAATCAGCACACCTCATCAAGACTATAAACCTGGCTTTTAGAGTCCTCCATTTTGAGGACAAGAACTCCAACTACCAGACAGGTCAATGTGCCTGGATCTCTCCTCCCTAAGCAGGGACGCCTCTTTGGTAATATTTGCACCTCTGACTACCTCAGTTGTTGCCTGGGAAAATATCTTAACAAAAGCGCTGAACTATTAACTCGAGTTCAATTTTTGCAGTAAGTGTACTCATCAACAGCAATTCCAAATCTGCTATATGTGTCACCTTCATAAATCCTGTATCTTTTCAACTTTGCAAAGCTGTCCCAGTGGAAGTCCTTGAGAGGATTATGAGGCAAATGTTGACTCTGATAAGTGGCTACACACATCATCCTTTAGACATAAACCACTGACCAAATCTGGGACTAAGACTGGACCTAGCCACACCTAGACTCCTCTCTGAGAAGGAGTTTAGAAAGCAAGGGGGTCCTTTCTGAAACTCATGACTCAACAGGAGGGCTTCCCCAGCCACATGTCAAACTCCTATTCCTAACACAACACGAGTAAAATTAAGTATTAATAACATAAAATAGAAATTATAAAATTTAATTACTCAAAGTAAAAAATAAGATAATTAAATGAGATTAAATTGTAATAAAAGTGAAACTAAATTCAAAGTAGCACATTTTAAATAATCAGCCAAGTAACCAGGACTGCTCTCTGTGACTTCTCTGTCCAGATAGCTATCTACTAGTGCCTTCAGCCTTTGCATCATCCTCAAACTCTGTTAAAAGTTATGTGTTGCCATGTCATGGAGGAAACGGTTGCACTGTGTTTAAAACTGAGCCTTTTGGAACCTGGCAAGAAATACAGCTTCCAAAATGATCATCTATTCCTGAGATCAATTCAGCAATCTCTGGTCTATTTGAAATAAATCCCACTGAATGTGAATTGTTCTATTTTCATTAGCTTTTACCTTTTTATTTACTTTTTCTAGTAAATGCCTTCTCCACAGACATCTGCAAATCCCCCTGCTCATTCTAGCAGCTCTGTCACGTTTACACTAGTTCATCACTGCACTTCCCAGGTAGAAATGAGATGCTGTGCTCCACCCTACACAGGTCTTCAGGAGGCATGTAGGCACTTATGGATGGCAAGTCTGAGGCACTCATCAGCTAGAATTCAAAACGCAAAAATTGCGTTTTTGATCCCTTAGAAAGGCTAAACATGGTGAAATGAAAACCAGTAGAAAGCAAATGCAACTTGAGTTGGTGTCCAGCACACCTTCACATCTCATCATTTTCTGATGTGCAAGAAGATCTCTCTTTCTGAGAGAACCAAGCCATATTTACTTCTTCACACTTGAAATATGTTTCTGTCTATCCTAATTATCAGGATAATTAGAACCAAGTGCTTTAATAGCATCCCCCATATGCCTCTGACTAGGCTGAGTAAAGTTGCAGGGAACTTTAAAAGAAAAAAAAAAAAAAGAAAAAGGAGGCTCCTGTACTGTATGTTACAAAGGTGAGCATAGAGGTCAGACAGAGCCAGACTTCAGGAGGAGGCAGGATATGGCTATGATGAGCATGACAAAGACCACCTTTCAAGGCTGTGATCCTCTTGACTGATTTTCTTAACAAGCACATGCATGCATTTGCCCCTATTGAGCTCAATTATTTATTTCTAACTGGGATTGTTATTAAACAAGATCAATTCATGAGCTACAAGCGTAGAGCTGAATTTGTGTTAAATTCTGATCAGATCATCTGGCATCTGTAGGCATCCCCTTTCAGAAGCCATAATAATATAGGATTGTGTGATAAAAGCTCATCTGCACATCCACAAAGGAGCACAGGGAGATGAAGGCAGGAAGGGGACCCCAAACAGCACCCTGCTGGGCTGCTCCCAGTCCCACCCTAGGAGCCATCAGCCCACCAAAGGCCCATCTCCACAGGCCCAGAGGTGCACAGAGGGACAATGGCAAGTGGAAACCCAAATTATAGACTCAGCAGAAGAGACACCCTGTCCAGGTCCCTCCCAGTGCTGTCCCAGGAGATTCTCAGCCCCAGGGTCCAGGGGAAAGCCCATGAAGATGAATTGTGGGAGTGGCTTTCAGAAGAAGCTTCCTAACTGAGGGGAGCCATTACTGCCTAGGGGTATGGGACCCATTATGGGATGCAGGAGAAGAGCATTTGGGGCTTGCACTAGATTTGTGTGATGTTTAGGGGAAAAAACAATGGCAGGGAAAGGGGGGTGGATCTAGGTGGTTTGGGGAGGAAAATATGTGAGAAAATAGACAAAGGGATAAAAAAGGCTGGTAGCGTGTAGATAAGTTCCTGGTCAGTATGGTTGTCTGGCTATTCCCTGCACTTGTTCTGTGGAGTCTGTCCTATCTTCTTGTTAAATTCCATTTCTAACTATTTTCTGGCATGAAAGACACTCTATTCTGGGGGAATGCGTTTTGTGATGAAGGTCTAAGTGCCAGGAACTAGAGACTGGAGTGAGTGAAATCAACCAGAGCAAGTGAGAGGATGTGAATGAGTGCGTGATCACTAATTAAAATGAAGGTGAAGTGATCTGGGTGCCAGACGTAGTGCCCCTGTGTGCCCCTGAGGGTGAGACCACAGGCTGAGTTGAGTACCAGAGGGATCAGGAGAGTCCCAGCTACCTGCCACAGAGCTCTGTGTGTGTGTACATCTGTGATTGAGGGGTCTGTACTTGCAACTGCAGTGGGGCTGTGGCCTCGGGAGCAGCTATGTCTAGGTGCCAGCAACTGGGAAGACTGGGATCCACAAGCAGCTACTGGGCAGACTGAGTAGCCCTGCTATAGGAGGGATCCATGCTGCACGTAGTGGATCTCCATCATGCTCAACCAGAGACAGGAGCAGGATGAGGCTGTTGGCATTGTTTGTGTGAGTGCTGAGTGTGTCCATCTGTGCTGATCTGTGTCGCTGGCCTATATATACGTGTATGTGTTGTGTTTGCGTGTTTATGTGTGTGCATACCGGGAATACAAGCTCAGCCTGGCTACTGGCTGAGGGGAGCTGCAGCAGCGTCACCTCTGTTGTGCTGCCAGATTCACCCCTGCTAGCACGTAAGAGCACTTGAAGGTGTGCACCAGAGCTTCCCAGCAGGTCTGGAGACATCTCCACTCCCAGGCCTCGGGCAGGCTTCCAGGGCCGGGCTGCCAAGGCTTTCTCTAAATCCTGTAATGGCAGGCCTGGATGGGATGGGCCCCTCACTCCCTCTGGCTGGGGAGTACAGCTGCAACTAGCCCACCCTGAGCAAACACTTCTTTTATCACTGCATAAAGTCTAGGCACATCATTGCTACCTTCTACCCAACCTGTGATTGCCTTTTGGCCTTCCCATTTGGCAGCAGTTTCTTTTCTTCCTGTTTTGCTTCATAAAGGTATGGCAGACTGCACTACCACCTATCAAACTGGCCATCTTGAGGTCAGCAAAGTGAGAGAGGGAGGTTTGGGGTGTGCTTGGATTCAAGCAAGAAGGGCAAAGCCTTAGTAGGTCTGCTCATGGGTTGCCCATTCCTAGCATGACTGGAGACCTCCTAGATTTGGGGTCCAAGCAAACTTTCTAGGGCTAGAAATATCTCTAGCAAAGGGAAGTGCCAGGTAGAGCTCTGAAAAGCCCAATTATCAGTCCCAAGTGCATCAGCTATAAGATTTGGTTTTGGCTTAGAATCGAATACGTTTGTATTCAGTCTCCCTCCAACAGGGAAGAGGCAAAGCAGAGTAGAAAAGGGCACTGCCAGGAAGTACAAATCTAGAGAGGGCAGGTACAGGAAGGAGTGGAGGGATTGACTATGTGATCAGGGTGAGCTGAGGAATCAACAGAGGACAGTGGGAGCAACAGTAATCCACAGACGTGAAAGATCAAGTTCTTCTCTGACAGATGGAAGGAAAGAAACATGGGAAGTCAGAAAGAAGTATGGACAGTGAAGTGGGAAGACAGAAACTGAAAGCAGTACATTATATTTTTGTATTGTTTTTATCCAACCGCTTGTCAGTCTCCTTCTTCCTTCAGTTAGTATGTTTTTTTTTTCTTTTGTAATGGTATGTTCCTTCTCCAATATAATTTCTTTTCTCTTATTTATCTTCCATTCCAGCTTCTGCTAATCATCATCACTATTCCATTTGTAATTCTATCATCAATCACCTCTCCATATAGAGCTGATAAGCATTTTAAAACATGAGTAGGTCATAAAGTTAACTTCAAAGTGGGATTTTTACAAACACATGCAACTGAATTTCTCATTGAAATGTTCTGAAATGAGATGATGAAAGTTGAAATATAACTGGGTTTCTGATTTCCTTATCATTGTTCCTGTATGGTGTGTATAGAAAGGATAGAGAGGGCTTTCATTTTCTTTGAACTTTTTAAAGACTTCTTGATTTTTTTTAATTATTATTATTATTTGTTTTGGGGTTTTTTAACATCATAAATTCCATCCTTGCTCTGGAAGACTCAGTAGATGACTGAAGAACCAGTAGGAAGCTAATTACATGAACCAATGAGATAAAACCAAAGCATTTGAAATACATAAATGCATTAAGCCACACTGTTTGGAGATCATGGTTGCTTTGTATTTTTAACACAAATTTGATGAAAAAACTCTGACAAATACTCATCAGGAAAATATGTCTCCATCACAACTGAAATAATATTCCAACTCAAGTCCTTTAAGCCTTTGGGGAAAAAATATGATCTCTCCTTATGTTACAGTATTGTTAAGGTAAAAATAAAGATGTATTTTTAAGTCAGGCTTTTCTAAACAATACAGATGAAAAAATCTAAAGAGGAAGAAAGACGGGGGAAAGAGAATACCCTTTTTCCCACTTCTTTTTTTTTTAGCACTGTAACTTTGGACTCTCGGAAATTAGAAAATGTGTATACTAAGCATTCCCAAGCAATATGAAATAATTACTGTTTTGATGAATGCATTGGAAAAATCCAAGAAGTCATCTGGATGACTGCATCCCACCTTGCTGATCTAATATTACTACTTTTTTCTTATTTCAGTAGCTAATTTTGCCACATACTTTAATTTATTATAGAGACACAGAATTCCTTAGTTGGACATATTTTCAGTTTCTTTGCATTTCTGTGATCATAGGAAATTCGCCTTGTTTTGAATTACTTATTACTTAATCTAAACAAGACTATTGTCCTTGGGTTTCCTCTTGACATTTTCTCAATTCCTATCACCACTGTGTATTCACTGATACTATATTTGGTACCTGTGCCTGTATTTTGTTCATTTAATACATGCTTGAATCAGGCATCTGCATCTATGCAGATGCCTTTAATAATCTATTTAATTGTAACTTGTGTGCTGGAAGCTAAATATCTTCTCTAAATTGTCTTTTTATTTTGTTCCACACTAAATAGACAGTTTTAGAGTCTTAAATTCTGTTTTTCCCTCCTGACATGATGCTGGTGAAGATGTACTCCATATACTAAACATGCATTTGTGTCAGTTGCTTTCTGATGTGTCATGCCAATTAACAAAAGAAGAAACAAATTAATTAAACAGTAAATTTTCAGCACCACTATTATCCACTGCTAGCAAACTTTCTTCTGTTTCTCAGGTTTTACTTTCCAGCAGAGAGTAGAAACATTATCATTCAATATTGGTAGCCAATGTTAATGTTGGTAAAGACCAATATTTAGAGTAAATCATTCAATTATTCTTTTCCATTCCCTTATTTTCCCTGAACAACTAAAAAAACAACAAATGTAATTGCAGTAATTATGATAAGTCTTTAAATTGTTCTTTCCCTGATACCAATTTTCATGATACTCGTGGGAGTATAGTATCTTTGTCAAACACAACATCATCATGTCCTGTCAAATGTGGTTGAAACAAAAGCTGTTGAAGCTACTGGGAAGGACTGACAGATGGATGGATAGTATAATCATAGAAACCTTTTCCTTCCCTGCGTGCTTTACAGAGACCCATTCAAAGCTAGCGAAAAGGTCAATATCAAGGAAAGGAATAAACCTCTGTCAGGTGAACTGTCCCTGAGGTGAACCTCAGATGGGGGCGATAAAATTCTCCAAGGTAAAGCTGAGAAATCAATCAACCTGAGTTATTCACATAACTGTGTAAGTATTCTAGCTTGTACTGCATGAGGAAACACAGAAATTAGTTAGCTGCTGTTGGCACCTACCAACAGAATCAGTTTTGGAAGACAAACAGAAAAAAGTCTGTTTTCATGGATGAGATAAGGCTGAACAGTTTGGTGCTCATCAAGGCAGAAAATGTCTTGGTCTCCACAAAACAGATGTCTCTGAAATTTTTTATCAAAAATGAAAACACCTACAGCTCTGAGATGTCTGTAAGATTAGGAATCAGATGGGATGTTCTCAGGATCTATGCTTTGGATTTGGGTAATCTAACTTCTTTTACAGACCATTCTACCTCTTTCTGCAGCTAGGTCTCTTTTTAGAGCTGTTTAGGAAATAGAATTAATGAACAAAGCTCCAACACCAATATTTTTTTTCTTGATTGGAAACACTTTCAAACCAATACTAAAGGCTACTGCATACCATGTCCTCGCAACTAAAAGGAGACAAAAAGAGAGCCTAATGTCAGACACAGACAGTTCTGTTCTGAGAAGCCGTCATATCATTTAAGCTAAGGACGTACTGTAAAATGAAACACAGCCAATTAACACAATTTTTTAAAAAACCTCAAAGCCCCTTCTCATTTGCAGAACAAGTATCAGCCAGCATGAACAGCGGTGACAGGTTTATCCTCATTCTTCACTGCTTCTCTGAAGTGCAGAGAATGTGTCCCCAGGGGCCTCATTCAGCACAGTAAGTATGAAAATATCAACATGAACCAAGATAGCAGCCCTTTTTTTGCTGGCCTGTAGCCAACATTACAAAAGTAATATGCAGCAGGCAATTTTATATGTTGCTCTCCATATGTGTTTGAATTTTAATCTCTGTGGCCAGCATGTCACATGGGCACTGTCCTAGGGCATAAGAATATCATTAGTTGTGACATCTGTGTCCCATAGTTTCATCTCTACCAGTGGGGAAGAAGAACCATGCAAAATACTCCTTGGGAGTCAACCAGCAGATCACAATGTACCTTTCCCCCTGAACTCACTTCCCTGCACCCTGGAGCAGGAAGAGAAAGATGTCACTACCACTGTTGCCTCCAGAACTACTGCCACCACAGCTGCTGCTGACACGTCCATCCCCACTTGCAGCTGGAACGTAACCCTGCACAAAGCAGGAGCCCAAGGGCTCTGAGGGCCTTGCCTGTCCCCCATGTCCACCTGGTGAAATAGGGTCCATGCTTCCATCTCCTTCTGCTGTCCTCAGGTTCTACAACACACTGAAGGACTTGGGGAGAGAACAGCATGGAGCCTTCCTGCTACCTTATTCCCCCTTTTTACCCTTTTCCTCCCTCTCCATGATGTTACTATACATACAAAAAACACATACAGATGGTCCCCCACCCTTCCTTTTCCCCAGGCTCTCCCATTCAGACGGTAGTCCTCCCAGGCTCTGTCTTCCTCCTCAGCACTTCCATACATTTTTCCACTTTTCATCTTCTGTTTTCCTGCCCCTGCCTGTCCCTGGGCCAGCCCTGCTCCATTCCCTGCCCCATGCAGCCTGGGCCTCTTCCCCTCTTCCAGCCCCACTGCACCCTCCTGGACCCTCTCCTAAGCATTACCATAGACAAACACACAGAAATCATCCCAGATGCCCATCCCTATTGACTTGCCCATATGGAGACGCTGGGACAGATGGAGGAACAGGGGTCACTGCTCTCAGTCCCCCTCTGTGGGGTGGGCAGCACCACTGCCAAGGTGATGTCAACAGGACTCCATTGCTGCACCTCCGGGCCCACTACCATTCCCCACCCAGCAGGACGAGCCAGAGGAAGAAGCAGAACAAGGAACTGCTCAAGACACCGGCAGGTGGGGGAAGCGGCAGCCTGTCAGTTCCAGGCTCCACCCTCCTTACCTGTCATCCCCCTTAGATGTGGGGTATCACTCTGGCAGCCCCAGAGTATATGACCAGGTGGTGCTCTCCAGCACAGCCATTGTGCGCTCGGCCACAGTCCCGATCAAGAATCTGGTTTTGGAATAGCAGCAATGGTCAGAGCCAGCCAGGAGGCACTGAGACTGTTGCCTCCCTCTCATCACCCTCCCCAAAAACCAAACTGTGGGATTTTCCAGAGGCAGTGATCCCCTAGGCCATGACAATGGTGCAAGCTCTGTGTGCCAGTAGTATTTTCTCAGAACACTTGTCCTAGCCTCCTGCAATTTACACCTCAAGTAGTTCCTGAGACAGAGGAGTTGCCTCTGTATTTAGTCATCTTTAAAGGAGTTTTCTTCTATTCATCTGTTCATTTTTTAAACCAAAGAAAACTTTTAGCACCCATAGCATCCTATGTCAAGGAGTTGCATGGTTTAACTCTGCATTATATGAAGTGCTGGATTTTGTTTGTTTGAAACTTGCCACTTGCTTGTTTCATCTCATGTCTAGATTCTGTTTTGAAATAGATAATTAAATATCTTCCCTCTTCATTTTTTCCATGCTGCTCATACCACAGATAAAATTCATTATTTTATAGATATCTATTGTAATTTTCCCTAATCATCTCTTTTCCATACTTGAGAAATCCCTATCTATTTAAATGGCTCCTCACATACAAGCCACACGATACCTTTGGTTGTCTTTGCTGCCCTTTTCTGAATCTTTTACAGTTTGATTATGTCCTTTGTGAAATGGGAATGGATAGTCAAAGATAATACATTATATTCAAAATAAGGGCATAGTATGGATTTATGCATAGTATAATGCTGTTTTTCACTTTATTCTCTAGTCTTTTCCTAATTACTAACATTTGACTGGCATTTTTTACTGGTACTGAGAATTAAGCTACTCATTAAGATCTCATTCTCGCATGAAAATAGTAAACTCAGAACCTCCATCATTGCAAATGTAACACTAGAATCGCTTTGCCTGTGTGCATCATTTTACATTTATCTACATCAAATTTCACCCATAATTTTAACACCTAGTCATGCAATATTGTGAAATCCTTTTGAAAATCTCTGCATACAGCATTTTGTTTGCTCCTCCAAATGATTACTGTCATCATACTTGGTTATCTCATTATTTACCCCCCCTTTTTCATATCATTTGTGGATATGCACAAATCTGACAAAATATCCCTGTGAAAACTGGCCATTTCTTACTAATCCTTGTTTTCTACTACCCAGCTACTTAATAATTTCAGGAACTTCCCTTTGATTCAACAGCAGATTCATGTCTTTAACAGCCTGTGGTGAGTGACCCTTACAAATGTGCTTTGCAAATCCAAGATTCTATTATGGCCATTGGATCTCCTTTGTCAATATGCTTGTTGACCCCTTCTGAGACTTATAAGGCATGATATCCCCTAACAACAGTAGTGTTAAGGCTTCCTCAGTATATCTCATTTGTCCATGTATGCACTAATTCTGTTCTTTAGAGTAATGTTTATTAGCTTGTCTGCTTGGCGTATCTTCTTTACTAGCCTATAGTTTCCCAGATCTCAAAATAATTTGAAAAATTGGCATCACATTAGCTACCTTCCAATTGGAAAATATTACAAATCTTAATCAGTAGTTCAGCTCTTTCAGTCTCAAATTTCTCCAGAAGTCTTGCATGAGTACCACCTGATGACTTGTTACTCTTCTGTCTACCTGCTGTACAACCTCATTTACTAAGACTTTGATCTGAAGCTGATGTGATGCATTCCCAACAAAGAAAAGTTCCATAGGATAAACTTCACAACTTCCTCCACAATGAACAGATACAAAATTGTTCTTTGGGTTTTTTTGAGGCTGGGGCAGAGAGGTGTGGGGGGGTGTTCTGCTATGAGTTGAGTCACCTGAAGCCTCTTTAGCAGTAACATTATGCACTAAATCCTCCTAATAATTGCACAAGGCATGTTACTTGTCTTTTACAGGCTCTCTGAATCATTCCAGAAGTAAACATGTAATTTGCCAGCCTACACGTAGCGTTAACTGAAGTCCCTGTTACTACTGAGTTTCCTGTCTTCACAGCCTCTTTGATCTTCCCATGGCTGTCACAGCTTCCTGTCACCATCCTAGCCAGTGATCATAATTGGTCAGTAGTATAATCCCTGAAACTATTTTTCCCATGTGGAACATCAATCTGCATGGTAGCCATTTGGATCACCAAACTATTTTCTCCAATATAGTTAAGAAATTTTGCACTGAAACTTTCCCCATAACTCATCTCTGATCAGCACTTGTGGATACAATCACATCTTCTCAGGATACAGAAACTACGTTTCCTTTAAAAAGAATACAAGTATACTGCTGGACTTGAGAACTTGCAGCTTAAACTCACAGAGAAACATCCTGATCATCTAATCTGACCTCCTTAAAATAAGAGAAGCTTAAACATATTTGCTTTGTTAACTTTCTGTTGCTGTTCTTGAAGTAGAGCTTTTTTAAAAAAAAAATTTATTTTTATGTGTTCAGGTGACAGAGGACTTAGTACAACTCTTCATAAATTATTCCAATAGTTAAGTATTTTTACCATTTTATTTTTTGGCCCATTTCCAATCTGAATGTATCTATCTGCCATCCTTCCATAGCATCTTAACTGTTTTCTGCTAGGTTGAAGAGTTAGGTGGTTTTGAGGTTGTTTTCTTCACCCAGACACTTAGAGACTGTCTTGAGTCATTTCTATAAGTTTTTATTCATGGTTCGATATTTATTTTCTGGCCATTCTTCAGTTTTGTAGTACTTCTCAAAGTGACAATAATAGAATTAGACAAAGTACATGAAAAATAATGTTTTTCACAAGTGCCAAATGCAGAGAAAATATAAGCTTGTCTCCTCCTGTTCAATATTCAGCTCTTAATAGATCAAAGAACCACAATAGCTTCTTTAGCTCCAGCATCACAATAGTAGCTGGTGATCTACTGATTATCTGTTCAAATATCTATATTCTTTTTCAGTGTGACTGCTTTCTAACATAGAGCTCTGGTCCTGTAAATACTGTTCACACTCTCTCATTGGATATATGAACTTATATTTGGTTAGACTGAAACACACACTGTCTGTCAGGATTCAGTACTCCAAATTAATCACACTGTTCCATATCAGTGATTTATCCTTTTAATTTGTATTTTCATTTTTAGTAGTTCTTCCAGACTCTGTAGATTCTACCTAGTTTATCAGTATTTTAGATTTCCCTCAGGATTTTGAGCAATATGTGAAAATCGCCTGGTACTGACAATTGTATTGAGAAATGTGGGATCACATAAGAAACACAAGCTCTTCAACAGTGATTATTTCTTTGTTACTATTTTGCTATCTATTGAATTTTAATGCACTTAAAATGTACCTTATTCATATATTATTAGTCAAAGAATCATGTGATACTAAGTTGGTTTTTACCTTTTACCGATCTAGTATTTTAGATGCATTACCATGATTGTAGGTAAAGGCACTTCTATCATAGAGTACCTGGCTGCAGAGAGTCTCATAAAAGTAACGAAAGAAAGTTATCATAGAATGGTTTGGGTTGGAAGGGACCTTTAAAGGTCATCTCGTCCAACACCCCAACCCTCCTGTCACGTTAGCTTGACAGGATACATTTTGCATACACCGATTCTGACTGGCATATTGTCATGCTAATATTTTATTGTGAATGATATCAGATTGACAAAATTAAATACCTAGGTCATCTCACAGAACTTTTAAAGTTGTGATAAAACTCCAGCTTTTCACTTCCAGATCTTCCTCACTATTTCAAGACTTACTGAAAAACAAAGCTTAGACTTTTTATGCAACTGCTTAAAAACTCTTGAGTGCAAGTTATATGTAATTGGCTGTTCTAAGTATCAGTCTAAAATCGTGGATGTTTGCTGTTGGAGAGCATATCCTTATTAAATGAGCTGAAAGCTATTTTTCTTCTACTTGCCCCCAAGAAAACAGGCCTAAAATATTTATTGATTAGTTCACTTTTCTGCTTCAATACACGTCAGTCTATAAAGGTCAGACTCCCAACTCTATCATGCCAATGAAATACTATTCATTACTTCCATTTTCCCATCAGCTCCTTTGCAATTTCTCTCATAATTCTCTAATATTACTGCTCATAAGAGTTCATGAAGTCAGTATGTTGTCCTTCAGGTCTGTTCCTCAAAATCACATCTGTTGTGCTGTTCATAAAAAGAAAAAAAAAAAAAAAAAGTCTTAGGTCAATCAGCAACATGCCAAAGGCTGTTTTCTTATACTAATGACCGTTGCCGATACACTTATCTTGCACATTTTTTAGTATGGTAGGATAAGGATAAAGCTAGGCTTATGCAATCACGCTATTTGTTAGCTGTCTCCCCACAACAACTTTGAAACCACTAGCCTACTTCAGTAACCCTGACAAGAGAGAGAGGGGTCTGGGAGATGATCAGTTTGTACACACTTCATGACAACTGGCTGCTAGGTCTGGGAGACAGTCTCTGTTCAGATCCTTACTGGCAGAAATAAATTATTATCCCAGAGCTCTTTAGTTAAGTTTTTAAAGTGATCAGACTGAGAACTGCCTGAAAGGAGAAAAGACAGACTGGGAAGAAGTAGGAGTAATGAAGAGAAACCAAGGACAAAGCAGTCTGATCTGGAAGGAAAGGTGTCCCTTTGTCTCTCTGTTCTGCTTGTCTCTCCCCCCAGGTAAGACAGGAACAAGATACCCGGATGCCCTTCTTCATGTATTCCCACTATTTTACACACATTGCCTATGAAGTGGAGGTTTCTACACAGAAAGAGGTCCTTCCTCTTCCACCTGTGTGCATGCAAGTAAATGAATATATCCCTAATGCCATGACTCAGTTTCCTTCTGCATTATTGTTTCCTCTCCTAGGCTTCTCCCTCTATTTATTTTCACTTGCTTATATTTTGAAGGTGAAGGAGGAAGGAACTGGAAACTGGACCCCTTGGTACTCCTTGATATGATGTTAGCATGCAGACTGGATGTCTCACTTTTTCACACTCCAAATGCATAGGTTATACTTGCTATACCAGATCTCCCTTCAGATGGGGGAAGGGATGAGTAAGGAGAAAAATGAAGAGGATGTTCACTGATTCCTCCAGCTGCTTACCCCCTCTCCTGTCAGTCTCCTATCTGCTGAATCCAAAGTTGCTGGATTCAAAGTGAGTGGTCTTTGGCTCCATTTCTTCTACTGTGGATGCTATGAGCAACGGTTCATTTACACTTAGTATAGCACATCCAGCAAGAAAGCAACATAGAAAGCATGTACTCCTCCCTCTGACAGTACACTGACCATTCCTTGTAGAGGGGTGTCCAGCAAACCAGCTAGCTGGTTTTCACAGGTCAGAATTGACACCGAGATTGACAAATGAAGAACACTGCCTTTTCCATCCTGCACAGCCTACCCAGTGACTGATACTCTGTGCATGAGCGTAAACCAGCTATCACCTGAGCTGTTGCAAAATTGCCAGACCAAACAAACATGGGGAGGACTTCAGCTGACAGCTGGGGTTATTATGGTGAGGGCGTTTGTGGCAAACAGTACTCTCAGTAGTTAAAGGAAAGTGGTGATGGAGCAAAGGTATAGTAGGAGTGTACTAACAACATGTAAAAGACCTGGGGTCCTCTGGCAGAACAGGACTAAGGCACCAGGTCAAACCTGATGCAGAAAGTCAACCACTCCAGGCTTTTAGATCCTAAGCATAGGATCATGGGATAACTCAAGTTGGAAGACACCTCTTGAGGTCCAAACTCCTGCTCAAAGCAGAGTCAGCTATGAGATTAGACCAGGTTACTTACGGCTTTATCCTGCCTGGTTTTGAAAGCCTCAAAGAATGGACACTGCACAACCTCTCCGGGATACCCCTTCCAATGCTTGACACTCGTCATGGTCAAAAAGTTTTTCCGAATATCCAGTGTCAGCATCTCTAGTTTCTCTTCCCCCACACTCCAAAAGTACCATTAGTTTTTAATTTCTTGGAATATTTTTCCACCATTTTATGTCAGTTCACAAAACATGTTTGCCACAAGCTTCTGTGCAAAGATGTGAGAGAAATCAGACAAAAACCACCAGAAAAAAACAGGGAGTAATCTTGAGCATAATAGGCCCGAGCTTTCTATTCATTCAAATCCATTCAAGGAATTAAGAGAGATCTTGTCACACTTGTCAGAATAGCCAATATTAGATGTCTAAGCGATGGTCAAAGGTGCACTTGCAATGCATTCAGACATATATGCAGGCCTGAAATCTTAAATTTGGCTAATTCAGTCACTGGCAGTAATCAAGCTGATCTTTGCATTTAGTTGGCACTCAAATATCTACAAATTCCCTGCTGGATTTTGCAGCCTTAACTGTCCAGTAACCTCATATACATTCACTAAAATTGAGCCCCAGCTATCATGAGAGTCACTAGGCAGCTCTCTGGGAACTATGATGGGGTAATTATCACCAATATGCAGACCTGACTTGTAGGTATTATCAGAGGCAAAAGCCAGCTGCAATGCTCATAAGGGCTCTGGATTGTTGTGTAATTGCTATCATGCCATGTAACACAAAGCACATGTATGACATTGAGGTGTGAGTGGGTGCATCTGTGGAGAAGGTGATTTGGTATCAGTTTAGCCTTTTAAGATCACTTTTCAGCTTTTTTCATACCCTAGAAAATCCTAATCTGATCATTGCCATTGTGATTTCTGGTGTCCTCTATAAGATGTTTTATTTACTCCAATTTTATGCATATGGAGCTGCTCTGTTACGACCCTCTAAATTACTTTTCCCCAGGGAGAAATAACCAGAAAACTCATATTTAGGAAAGAAAATGTAAAGTTGCACATTACTAAACATGTGCAAACTATGACATCTAACTAGATCATAGTAAAATGTCCCTGCGGGAGATGGAGAAATGATGTGGCTTGCTTAAAACTGGAATGGAAAAAGGCCCAGAGCAAGCTCAGAGCATAGTCCTGCACTGGCCCTTGTGTGGTGAATAAACTAAATGTGACTGATTACAAGCTTTCTATCAGTAATTAAAACCTCCCAAATTCCAAGTTCAAAATCTTCTACATGCAGATTCCAAGGTAAAATCAACACAAGCATACCACTCTTCTTCTATCTCTAGGACCCTACCAGGTCTTGGAAAGGCAATACAGAGCCTGTATACTGAACTAATTCTGCAAAAATCTAACCAGATACACCATACAGCAAGAACACAAAGCTCTACTCTTGCTAAGGTGTTAGTTTCCAACTGCATCCTAGAGCTCAGACCTAGCACTTAAAAGCACTGGTTTCCCAAAATAGGTTTGAAGAATCCTCCCGATAACTCCAGGAAGGCTGGAATGAAAAATCTAGGCTGCCAAATAAGAACTGTTCTGAACAAACCTCCTTAGATGGAGGAGTCCAAGTAAAACTCAATGATCACACCTTCACCCAGTCCAACCTCTAGGACTCTTAAACAGATGAAGTCTCTACTGAAGTGTAAAAGTTTCACATGAAGCAGGCATCAGGCACTATTACTATATTCATATCTTACTCTCATAGAGATTAGAATCACAGTTGTGCAATCCCCCTTAACACACACCTCCGTAACATGAGGTCAAGGAAAATTCCTCAGTTAACTGTATAAATAGGTCCCTAATGCCCACCGTGCTCTCACTCTCTAGAATGAGCATAAACCAAAAGTCAATGTAGTACATAAAGTCCAATGTGCGTACCGTTAAGGTCTAAATTTAAGGAGTGCAATTTGCAGACAAAGTGAATTTTCAATTATCATTATCTCATCATAATTTTAATGCATAGATGCTCTTTTGTTTTTCATCTATGCCCACATATCCATATGACACAAATATATATATAAAAAATATATATTCTCATATATGAGAATGATACTTGCAATAGCTCCGGTTATACAAGGCTTTTTTGTAACACATATTCCAAGTCACAGATGACAAAAATGCTGCCATGCATGGAACAAATACCTGTGCGGTTAAGTACAATAGTTTAACAACGTTTCGGAGTGGAGAGTGGATGTTACTAGATGCATGTTTGCTCTTTATTTGAACAGTGTTGTGGGGAGAGGGACCAAGAATTAACGCTGCTATTTCAGACACACATGGATAAAAGGGGTATAGATAACTTGCCAGCTAACCAGGTAATAATGCCCTTGGCAGTGTGTTCATGTGGAGGATAAGGGAAAAGCAGGAGAGAGAGGCAATACATGTTTTGATATGCTGTAGAGACACAGATCCAGGTGAGCTTGAAGAATCTTAAGGGAAATATTGCAGTGATCTTTGCCATGTGCATATTACAGAAGACATACAAGATTTCTTTAGGTCATGAGGACATTTGAGACTAGTAAGAGACATAGGCTAGATGTGGGAATTAAATCCCAAAGTAGAAACTGGAGTCTGTAGTTCCAAGTTTGCTGCTGCAGGAGTAGATGGTTCCCTGGAAGTGCTTGCAAAGCACTTTCCCACTGAGCCAAGAAGTGTCACTAGCACCAGGCTTTAACACAGTCCCTCAGATTTACTCTGGGGAGGTGGTTCAACTCCCTTGCCCTCAAAGGTTTCCTTTTGCCACAGATGTCACAGTGCCTGTGTACTTTGTGGAAACGCTTGAGAGACATGTACTACCAAATGAGCTGCGGTTTTCTCTCATGTTGTTTTGGTGGCTTAAATGACATGTCCCCATGTTACTGGTGCTTGTACATGTGGTTTGCACAGAAAGAAATTTTCCTGCAGGGAGGAAGGTGTGCCACAGGATGCTGTTTTTACCTGTAGAGACCTGCGCTTAGGGATCAAGGCATCTTTTATTACCCGCATGTGTGTAGGAGGGGAGAGCTAGGTTACATAGCCTAAAGGCTCAGGATCCTCTGCTGTAAAATGTGCATGGCCCAGTGGAAAGATGCGATTCCTCCCACTGTGCCCCCTTCAATGGCTTTGCGAGAGGGATGGGATTCAATTTTGTTTGCTGTTCTCCATTGAAGTCTATGCAGGGGGATGGGGGAGAGAAGAAGACGTGCAGATCATGCAACGTTATGTATACTCGAATAACAATAAACCGCTACCGAGCAAAGGAGGGGGCCGCCGACCTCCTGATCCCGCTCGGGGAGGCACGCCCCGCACCCACCCCCTTCTCCGGAGGCACCGTACTGACCCACATGTTCCGCGACCTTCCGCCACGGGTGACACAGGGAGACGTCCCCCCAGCCCCGGGCATGTCCCGCAGCCCCCTT
>NW_010540124.1:10172-12436 GCF_000687285.1 Phaethon lepturus | reverse complement strand
GTGGCTTGGCGAGGTCTTAGCTGGAAGCGCCTGCAGCGAGCGGCAGGCATACGGCATCCAGCGCTTCGCTGCGGGGCTGGAGCCCGATACGACCCCCCCGGGCCCTTGGCTTGCCGGACGCACATCCTCCGCCATGCAAGAGCCCTCCTCTGTACCCAGCTCCTCTCCCTGGCTTGCAAGGTCACGGAGGCCTTCAGGTACCATCAAGTTCTTCTCCTGCCTCGTCCTGGCGCGCGAGCCTTGTTCTAAAGCAGCTGGGTGGTGGACGAAGGTGGGCGTCCATCTCTTGGAAGGGAGGGAGACCTAAAAGGACAGAGCGGGAGGTCTCGTAGGGGCAAACTTTCAAGCACAGCCAACTCGGAAGGAAGCGTTGACGCCTTGTACGGGTACGGAGGCCTTCGCAAAACTAGGCTCTCCTTAAACACGGGCAGCACTCAGCTAGTCCCCTGCTTCTCCCTCCCTGGTGCTTTTTGGGGTGACCTTCAGTGTGCATTGGCCGGACATGGATGCTAACGAGCTGCTTTGCACACTCCAGCTTCCCCTTCTTGTCTTTACAAGTGCTTTTCGCTTATCCGGTAGTATTTTGCAAAAACTTCACAAGCTCTTAGTGGCAAGACTTTTGCTAAGAGGCTGTTGATAAATCTGGAGTAGACGGCAGGAAGGCTTTAGTGCCGTATTCTCTTCCTTTCCATTGGAAAAAGCGGCTTATCTGCTTCGGAGAATACAGGTTCTTCCTCCTTATCCGCGCCGAAATCTTATCTAAACTGGTTCAGGTGGCGGAGCTGAGAGAAGGAAATAATTAAGCAAGAGACAGGTGAAATGCTGACATTATTATTGCTTAAATGGCCCAACCTTTTACCTCGTGTTTTGTGGGGTTTTTTTTTTTATTTTACTTTTTTTTACGGCTGGCGACACATAACAAGGGAGAAATTGGTTTTTCCGGGTTATCTTTCCCATCCACACACATGCAACTTGGCCCCCCTCCTCCCCACCCTAATATAAATCTCGTTTAACTGGTTCTGTTGGCAAGACAGAGAAATAATTAAGGCGAAGGTGGCTGAAATGTTGATGTTATTACTGTAATGCAGCAGCCTGTTTAGTTTCTTTGCCGATGAAATGCAACCAGGGGAAAATCAGTTTTAAAGATTACCTCCCAGAGATGCAAATTGAGGAGCGGAAACCATGTAGTCAGGAAGAAATGGTCTCAAACTAGGAAACATTTCAAAGTCTGTGACAGTCTCTTAGGGGCTTTTAAGACCACAATTTACCTTTTGACTGCATTCTATTTTCTCTGAAATCCTTTATTTCCCTCTTATTTATTGACTGGAGAGACAGCACAAAAACAAGAAAGTGATTCTCCAGCCGCTGGTCTTAAAAATCCATATACGAAAATTATTCTCACAGGGGTGGATTTTTTGTTGTTATTTGGGCTCTTTTTTTTTTTTTTTCCTCCCCCCCTTCTTTTTTGGCACTCTCTGTGAACCAGGGCTTAATTGAATCACTTTGCCATAGTGGGGCCTCGAACTGCAAGCTATCAAGGTCAGCGCCGTCTCAGAGCAAGAAGCCCTGATTAGAGAGGTGGGAACCATGGCAATAACGCGACGGGATGCAGAGCATCGAAGGTGGCGGGTCTCTCTCCATCTGCGCGCAGCGAACGTGTCGGGAGCCAGCGGCTGAATGGCAGCGATGTGCTCTGGATGGGCTTGCTCTCTTTTCTTTTTTGCACTCCGGATTAAGAAAATATGCACCTGTGCTGCTTGGGTTAGCGCCGCGCCCTTGGGTTAGCGTCATGCCCTTGGGTTAGCGCCGCGCCCTTGGGTTAGCACCGTGCTCTTGGGTTAGCACCATGCTCTTCTCTCTCCATCTGCGCGCAGCGAACGTGTCGGGAGCCAGCGGCTGAATGGCAGTGATGTGCTCTGGATGGGCTTGCTCTCTTTTCTTTTTTGCACTCCGGATTAAGAAAATATGCACCTGTGCTGCTTGGGTTAGCGCCGCGCCCTTGGGTTAGCGCCGCGCCCTTGGGTTAGCGCCGCGCCCTTGAGTTAAGCGCTGCGCTCATGGGTTAGCGCCGTGCCCTTGGGTTAGCGCCGCTCTTGGATTAGCACCACGCTAATGGGTTAGTGCCGTGCTCTTGTGTTAGTGCCGTGCTCTTGTGTTAGCACTGCGCTCTTGGGTTAGCACCGCGCTCGTGGGTTAGCGCCGCTCTCTTGGGTTAGCACCGCTCTCTTGGGTTAGCACCGCTCTCTTGGGTTAGCGCCGCGCTC
>NW_010540124.1:7870-10067 GCF_000687285.1 Phaethon lepturus | reverse complement strand
TTTAGCGCCGCGCTCGTGGGTTAGCGCCGCGCTCGTGGGTTAGCGCCGCTCTCTTGGGTTAGCACTGCGCTCATGGGTTAGCGCCGCGCTCGTGGGTTAGCGCCGCTCTCTTGGGTTAGCACCGCGCTCGTGGGTTAGCGCCGCTCTCTTGGGTTAGCACCGCTCTCTTGGGTTAGCGCTGCTCTCTTGGGTTAGCACTGCGCTCTTGGGTTAGCGCCGCGCTCATGGGTTAGCGCCGCGCTCGTGGGTTAGCGCCGCGCTCTTGCAGCAGCAGCAGGGGATTGACGAGCCTGCGTGCCTGGCGTTGCGATTGGCGCTGTTAACGTGCACTCCCCTTTTCCCAGTAGGCGTCTCAGGGTAGCGATGGAGCCGCTCGCTTGCTGACGGCGCGAGAAAGCCCTCTGCTTGCAGCCGAGGCGCAGGGGCTGCTCCCAGCCACAGGCTTTGCCGCCGGCCGGGGAGCCAGCCTGGCCGGCCGGTCAGCTCAAGAGTCTGCAAAGCACCGGTTCAGTAAGGAACGCTTGTCAGCAACCCTGGAGGTTTGCCATAAAACTGTCCTTCACCCACCGTCCCAGGTCTCTCCTTGTCTCCCTTCCAGCTGGCTTCTGCAAGCCCAGAGCCTGGTCCCAGCATCGCCCTGGTGATGTCCTGCTCCCTCTTGCTCCTCACGTGGTGGTTTCCCCCCACCGTGCACACGTTTCTGTCTGCGGGTGTTCCCTGCCGGGAGTGACACCGAGACGTGCAGAAAAAAAAAATCATAAAGAAGTCCCGCGGTGTTGGCCTAGTTAGACCGTACCCAGCTGTGAGCTAACTCTTGCCCAAGCGAGCCCCCCGGAGATGGCTCTGCTTGGGAGGAAATAACTAGATTAAAAAATATTGCATCAGCTTAGGCTAATATGGCTCAGAATCAGTGCAGCCCAGTAATTAGAACCTAGATCTCAGAGTTTAAATCCTTTTAGGCCATCCAGTCTTTCAACTAGCTGTGTTTAATTACTCCTGGCTCCTCTCAGCTCTGCCTTTGCAGAAGGGACCATGTTAGGCCGTCTCCTAAGCCTCCATCACTAAGGTTGCCCGCTTGTCGATACTTTTCTGCTTAGTTTCTGAGGTTGCACCAAAACAGATCTGGGCAGATCTGCAGCAAAGTCGTGCCTGACCATGCTGCGAAGGTCGAGCTGTGCGTCTTTTCCTCCCTTCCTCCGAAGCACGTTGGGTGGTAGCAGGGCTTCAGTCCTCGACGGGCAGCACAAGGATGTCCACAGCGGGAGGGTGGTGGGGTGGGGAGGACAGGGAGCACCCACTGCTCTGGGTGATGCCTCTGGGAGAGCTGCAACAGGGGTTACAGACTCATGGAGCCTCCCGTTAGACCTGGAGCAACGATTTCCCTGCGCAGGCTCCTCAGATCGGGCTGCTCCATTTTCTGGCTCTGTGGCTTTTCTGTCTCAGCTCCCAGGGAGGACTCGGAGATACTTCGCTTCCTGGTGCTGTTCAAAGGTACCTTTGACTGGTGCAAAGGCAGCAAGAAGGATGGAAGAGTGAAATTGCAGAGGTTCAAAAAGTTTCCCTTTTGGAATGAAGGGTTTTGCTACAACTGAACTGAAAAAAGACTGCTTTGGGCAAGATCTCCACCAGAACAAAACCGTTTCTTTCAAGCCCACCTGCCTTGAAAATTGCCACCCTGCATGTGCGTGTCCCCGTTTGCCTGCCTGGATGTAGACATCTCCCGTGACAATGTGCTGTGGTGTGTCTCGGTGGCCAGGAGCTCTGGGCTCTCTCCTGGAGAGGTTTGGGGGGTTTGTGTCCATTGACATGACTGAGAAATTAAATCAGAGCCTTTACCAGCCGTCTCCCAGCTTTTGGTGTAGCCCGTCTCCTATTCTTCCTGTCTCCGCTGCACCTTACCTGATTTCTGCTGCCACTGCAGACTCCGAGAGCAGGAGCATCCCCGGGGTGCGGGTCGAGGCAGCGGGACCCCTCGCCCTGCGGGTCCCCCCGGCACCAGGACACCCCGCTTCCCTCCGCGCCTCCATTGCCGCGGCGAGAGCACCCTCTCCTGTCTCAGCCCGCCTCACTGCATTTTCCCCTGCTCCCTTCCCTCGTGTAGAAACTGGAGCTGAGGCTCTCCGTCACGTAGCGGGGTGCGGACGTGGGCCCGGGGACCCAGCAGCCCGGGTGCCAGGCTGGGCACCCACGTCTTGTC
>NW_010540124.1:7170-7839 GCF_000687285.1 Phaethon lepturus | reverse complement strand
CGGGGGACCGGGCTGGACACCCACGTCTGGTCCCGCCGTGGCGGCGGCGTGCGACCCGGTGTGATCCTGAGAGCAGCGCTGAGGTCTGTTAGGAGAACTGGGGGAATATTTAAGTAAAAAACAATTTCTAGGAGAGGTCTGTTATAATTACTAATTAGATCTGGTTATAATTATCTCTCTTTGCAATCCCATACCTGCCGCAGAAGAGCTCCAGTTCCTCCTAACAATTAACAGAGAAAGTCTTTTATGGTACACCGGGTGATTACATTGCAATCGCAGCCTCCGTGGCGAATGCTGACTTATTAAAGAAGGGCCGATATTTACAGAAGAACATTGTGATCAAATTAGGCTAAAATTAACTGGAGTAAATTAAGAATACCAGGTTTTTTCATCTGCTTCCCTTTCTTTTCTGCCACAGAGTCGCCTCTGGCTTCGTTCGTAAGGCTCTGTGTTGATTGCTGTACTTGACTGGGCAAAAAGATACGGAAAGCGGCAACAAACCATTTCTCCGGTTTGCCTCTGCGTGAAATCTGCACTCGCATCTCGCTCTCGCTCACCCGCCGCCTCCTGCTCGTACAGTGCCGAGCCGCAAAACCTCCGGGTAGGACCCAAACCTCCGGCGTTTGCAGCCCCCCCAGCTTTAATAAGCTTGCCGAAGGCTCTGCCTGC
>NW_010540124.1:4637-7153 GCF_000687285.1 Phaethon lepturus | reverse complement strand
CGGCTCAAAGCGCCCATCGCACGCTTCCTGTTGAGGGCACGGGTTTTCTCAGAGCAATAGCGAGAGGGGTGGATTTCCCCCGGCGATGCTAAACCCAGCGCTCGCTTGCGCTTAAGGCGTGTCTTAATAAGTCCGAAGCGAAGGCTGGTGCTCAGCGTTGGGAAGAATCACGGAACGAGGAATTGGGAGGTTTTTTTTTTTAATAGCGATGGGCCACACAAAAGAATCATCGGGTGGTTTGAGGGTTTTTTCCTTTTTTTTCAGCACAAATTATGGGTGAGCGGAGTGTGATTTCTGGGAGGGCTGACTCTAGCTGTAGGTTTCCAGCAAGTAGCTGATGCAGGCAGACTTTTGGCTGTGGCAGTGCGGGGCAGGTTACGTGGACGGTTGCTTTGCTTCTCCTGAATAGGAGGCTGAACTGTCCTAAATAATAGTTTAGCAGAGGATGGTGGAGGTAATGAATAATACAGTCTCTGGCCCTTGGATAAATTATTCTTCCAGTTAAAACTAATGAATTTGACGGGCTTTGCGAATTGCATCTTACTACGGATTCACCCACTTCTCCACCTTTACTTGATCCCTAGCCCTCCCGATCAAAGTCGCGCTGCACGTGGGGTCCCTTCCTGCATCTTTAGCAGCTCCTGGTTTTTCCCTTAGCCGGGGAGCTCCACCCTCGTTCTGTGGCAGCGCCTGCAGGCTGAGCCTCCATCCTGGCAGCTCCGCTTTGAGCTTTAACGCCCAGTTGGCCCCCAGATGTGCAGCAACAGGCTGAGCGCAGTGCTGGTAGCGCTTCTGCAGTGGCTAAGGATGCTGTTCCCACAGACCCTGCCGTCAGCGTTTGAGGGAGGTGGACACGGGGCGTACTTCAGATGGACTTTGGGAAGATGTTTTCTAAAAATGTAGTGGTTGGGATGAAAACTTCTGCAGTGAATAGGTCAAGACGCTCTCTTTTTCTTCTTTGTTTCAGTGGAAGAAGCTCACATGAAATCTTTGGTAAGGTTCTAGGTTTTGTCCTCTTCCTTCTTCCACTTTCCTCCAGAGAGGAAGAAAGAAGAGAAATGAGTGAGTCGAAACAAGGGGAAAAACTTTCCTTTTTTCAGGTTTTTTGTCATTGGAAAACTGAAAAATTCCATTTTGTCTGCCCAGAATGAAACGTTGGAGTTTGTTATCCTTTGTGTGAAAGCGAGATGATCTCGATGAGCGTTTTTGCCTGCTTTTTTCAGTGACTGCAGAGCTCGCAGCCAGTGGGGCTGGAAGGGCTGGTGCCGGTGGTGCAGGCTGCTTTGCCTCATGGTGACATGTGTGATCCCTCGGGAGGTGCCAGGGTGGAGGGACAGGTACTGAGACAGAGAGGTGAACGGGCAGAACCACCCTCAATGGGTCTTTGTGCTGCTCCCATTCCTGCACTCCAAGCATCTCCCTTCACATGGCTCCAGCTCTTTGGAGGTGGAGCTGGCGATGGTCGGGTTTTCCTCTCGCACGTCCTGCCTCGGGGAGTCAGAGAAGGAAAGCGAGTGTTGACTATTCACATCACACCTAAACGTTCACGAGAGCTGCGAATTAGCCAGCTACGTCACCCAGGCTGGGCTGGGATGTCTTTCTGGAGCCCTGCCTCATTCCTCCAGCAGCCTTGTTGCAGTGAAGGGGAAAATTAACAATGCTTTTTGCTTCGGGGACGATTCTTTGATGCAAATCATTTTTGGAAACTGGCAAGTGTTGAGCTTTTTTATCTGCAAAAAGCACCCAGGTGTTTGTTGGATAGAGGACACCATCTCAAGCCGGGTTTCTAAACTGATTTGTACCATCCCAGGCACCATGGCGGGTCTAAAAGAGAAGAAATCAACCCCCCTCCAGGCATGGCAGAGCCAAACCCGTGTGTTAAGGTTTTCTCCCTGCCCTGTTTCTCAGCCTGCCTTTACATTAGCACAGCACAACTAAGAGTTAATTGAATCGGTAAAAAAATAAGCCCAGGGCAGAAGCAGCAGCATCCTTTCCTCCATTGTAATGAGTCATATGTTTTCTTAACGTATTCCTGCTCCTTTCGCCCCTCTCCTGACCTCTCCGCGTTGCTGCAACACCCCGTTCTTGGCTGGGATCTCCAGCCGGTCTTTGTAGTGCATTGTCAGCCCTAATTGCTTTCTGCCTGGGCCCGTAACGCGTACGGTTCAGCGAGGCTGCAAGAACAGAGCAAAGGAGGACAGAGGAATTGGTGCATTAATCCCCAGCTTTGCTACGACGCTCGCGGCGCTGGGCACCCCTACGGAGTTCACTGACACTCGGCCACTCCTTCCGAACAAAGGGGGACAGCGAGGAGCGGTCGGGGTATGCCGGTGCCTTCCTCTTTGGGGATGCCAGGCTGCCATTTAATTGGAGACGAAATCGCCGGAGAAATAATTACCAGCCCATTACTGACTCGGGTGAGGTGGGGTGGCGAATCGCAACGTCCTAATGGGCTCGTGCAAGCCCCCAGAGAGGGGCTGGCCGGGCCCGGCGCAGGCCGGGTGAGCCACAGGCTG
>NW_010540124.1:0-4469 GCF_000687285.1 Phaethon lepturus | reverse complement strand
CTGCCGCACAGCTTGCCGGTGAGTGGCAGGGACCTGTGGAGAGAACCCAGAGGCTTGGAAGGATGCTCTTGCGTCTTCTGCCGCTGCAAGTTGGCGTGGTGCTTGTTTTAGCCCTGGAAGGCCCGAGTGTAGTGACCAGTATCGGGGCTAAGATGGCAGTCAGCCGTTGCCACAGCCTCAGCACGGTCCGAATACGTAGGTGACTTGAGACTGGGACCGTGAGTCCGTCGTTCCCCTGCTCTCGCAGGACAGCCCTGCTCATGGGAACTTGCAGCGCAGTTCCCGCCTGCGGCTCCTCCCAGAGTGCTCCCCAAAGACCAGTGGCAGCCCAAAATCTCCCGTGCAGGTTAGGCTTTTCCTCACTTGTTGCCACAGCCTCAGCACGGTCCGAATACGTAGGTGACTTGAGACTGGGACCGTGAGTCCGTCGTTCCCCTGCTCTCGCAGGACAGCCCTGCTCATGGGAACTTGCAGCGCAGTTCCCGCCTGCGGCTCCTCCCAGAGTGCTCCCCAAAGACCAGTGGCAGCCCAAAATCTCCCGTGCAGGTTAGGCTTTTCCTCACTTGCGTGGCTGCGAACGGTGTGAATTTGTCAGCGCGGGCCGGGGGATGCTCGTCTGGGGTGGGATGCTGTGGGGACCGTGCAGGCAGCCCCACAGCGATGATTGCGGTGGGGACGTGTCCTTGGCAGGCAAAGAGAAGGCGCGTGCCCAAGCCTGGAGCTGCGCAGCCCAAAACAAAAAGCTCCCCGACGTTTTTTTGTCTTCACAAACAATCCCCAAAGCAAGCTCTGACGCAAGTATGGCTGTTCGCGGATGTGTATAACCCTTTTTATTTGAGGCTAGGGTTTGTTTGTGAACCTGCTGCTTTGAGGCACTGGGATGAATGCCGTCGCAGGGAGGCTTAGAAACAGCTGCGATGCACAAGAGGCACTCCAGGATCAGATGTCAGGTCCCCAAAGCCTTGAGGCTGCATGAAGTGAGGGAATTTCGAGTGAAAATAGAAATGTTTTGCCTCTGTTGTTGGTGTAGCATCCCAGGGTCACGTTCTGAAGCTTCGCAGTACTGAGGACTAGAAATGTGTTGGTTTTTCTTTGATGAAAGGCTCCGCTCCTCCTCTCTTCGAATGGATTTAGGATCTGGGCTGTAAGGAAAGTGAGAAATGATGAGACAAGCTTCGTACAGCTGCTGCGGATTTGGTGACACTGAGTTCACTGGCAGACATCTGCTGCCCATCCCTTCTGCCCTGCAGAAGCCGAGCAAGACGTTTCCTCTCTCAAAAGCAATCCAAGACCCCTGGGAGCTCCCTTGGCAATGCTGATAGACCCCACTTCTGGGAGGGGGTGACTTGCCAGGTGCGCAGCTGTACCCTGCGCTCACTGACCCCTCTCTGGGGTGGGAAGCAGGGCTCGAGGCGGAGGGACCTCCTTGTCTGAGGTCGTTTTGCCCGAATCCCAATGCCCAGTTCCCAGCCTGGAACCAGCACGGGGCTCCTGCCCAGAGGCAATCCAAGAGCCTGTGGTGAATCAAGCCACCATCCTCTGCAGCCCCCTCCTTTCCATCTGTCCTTCCACGGTCCCCCTCCTCTGGTGTCAACACGAGCTTAATGAAGAAGCAGCAGATGTTCCTTTGATTTCAATTTACTCAAGATTTTAACCTAATGCAAATGGTATTTTGCATCCAGCTGTGATGAGGCAGTCTGGGCTGCGTCCCGGCATCCCTCCTACCTGTCTCGCCAACTTGACAGCAGCGGCTCACTTCCAAAAACCTTCTCCGGGAGGTTGTCTCTGCCACATCTGGGGAGCAGCCCTGCCCCGATTCAGGCCGTGCAAAAGGACTCACGGCAGCTCCCGCACGGCAGCGGTGGGACCTGCGAGAGAGCATCATTTTGGCCTGGTTGGAAATATTTGTGTGTGTTTTGGAGGTTTCTTGCGAAATGGAGTAATAATTGAGAATGAGGACGGTCGATAGTGAGTAATTTATCTGCCAGATTTAGCTGCGCTTTCCCCTCTAGGATTGCAGCAAGCCAACTGCGATTTCCTGACCTTATCTCCTCTCTGAGCGGGTAAACAACAAACAAACTCTTTTTCGCTGCCTGGAGTGGCTTGGAGAGACTCACAAGCAGAGCTGGTTTGTTTGCCACCAGATGGGAAAGACGGGGCTTCCTCCTCTCCCTTGCGTTTCTGCCGTCTGAATTCCTCTGTGTGCAGACGCAGCTCCCGCAGGCTCTCGCGCGCCCGGGCGCTGCTGTCGCACTGTCGGGTCTGCGGTCACTGTCGTCCTTCCAGGTCAGGCAATGCCGCAATCCCAGCCCACGTCGCAAGCTGAGTAGGCTCTGCGTGCACGGAGAGCCCCCGCAGCTCGCTCCCACCGCCAGCTCAGGTGAACCCTCCACCGCCGGCGTCGGTCGCTCGACTGCCCTCCATCTCCTGAAGGACTTTGCACCGTTCCCAGCCGCTGGGACCAAAGATCTTCTGCGTGGGAGGTATGAGCCCAGGGAAAGCACAAACCCATCTCCTGGCCTTCACCGCTTTCCACTTCCCTAGGAGAGGCAGGAGAGGGAGCCAACCTTTTTTTTTTTCCCTGCATAATATGATATGTGCTCTGCAGACCCAAAAACTATCATTTGCCCCTGCCTGGGGCTACTTTTCAGGCCGCTGTGGTGGTCTGCAGTCCAGGCTGCAAAATGTGCTAGTCCATACATCTGCTATTCATGGAAACCCCTGCCTCCCTGCCACCGGAGTCCTGCCGTGCCGGTGATGGGATGAGGATGGGCAGGAGGGGAAGGAAAATCCTTGCTCGCTGGAAAAACACCCGCGAGTTCCCACCCAGAGCAAAGCGTGGGAGGAAGAAGCGTGGACGGTGTGGAGCCCATCAGAAATCTCAGCCTCTCCGACACACCACCTCATTACAAGCGGCGATCCCCTGACACGGAGCGGCAATTTACAGGCACCATTAGCCTACGCCGGAGACAGACGGCGAGAATGTCCTATTTTCTGCACCTCCTGTATGCCACACGATTCACAAAGGATAAAAATAATTAGCCGGAGTGTCTCAGGGATGATTGGCAAGTACCCAGGGGCTGGGAGTTCCCCCGAAGTGCCGTCCTCGCCTCCAGCACTTGGAAAGCAAAGGAGGAAACTTTGCTGAGAGGCCGGCCTTGAGCGGTGAGATGCTGCCGGCTCCGTGGGAGCAGGCTGGGCAGAAGGGAGCTCTGCCCATCACCGCTGCCTCGGTGCTCGCTGGGCATGAGCGTGGGGCCCCTGACTGAACCTGTGGGGCTGTTGGGGGATGCTGCCCAAATCTGGTGGGCTGGTCCCGCAGGGACAAGCCTGGCTTTGGGTCTCCCTTCTTGCAGCAGATCAGACCTGGCTCCCGCTCTCTCTCCCCTCCCCAGCCTTCCCTCGTCCACCTCTGAGCAGCCTCTCTGCTTCTGAACCTCATGAATTTTTCAGTTAATTATTAGACTTGCTAAATTGCACTGTCGGGCTGTCATTAATAACGGAGGGGGTTCAGGGCTGGGAGGTGCCGGCTCGGCAGTGCGGTGGTACAGGGACGGGAGGGGAGTGAAGGCAGGAGCTTTGCATCCCCCCCACCTCCCGAGCCCATGCGCCTGGCCAGGACCTCATCATTCCCGGCCGGTTTCCCCACCAGCCACCACTGGGGTCCCCCCTTTCCCAGTTTTCTGCCTCTTCTTGCTTGCTCTCCACCATTCAACCCACTGCCTCCAGGCCTGCTCATTAAGGCATGGCTAGTCTCAAAATGGGAGCTCATAAAGTGGCGGAGCCGGAGCTGGGTGACTCTTTTTTTCCATCATCGATGACATTTGTTGTGTGAGTCAAAGCTGGGGAAGTATTTTCAGCTGGTAAAGGGCAGCAGAGGGATTTGCGCTCCTGAAAGTGTCCATGCGTTTCACGTGAGCCTTTCCAAAATGAAAGGTTAGGCGTGGGAAAACCCAAAACGTCTGTTTTGACATCTTCCAAACATCCCCTTTTGGACCAGCTCAGCACTTCTTGTTTAACAGAACTGGCCTAAATTCCTAAGAAGCATTCCCTTCCCATTCAGCACAGCCCGAGCTTCTCTCCTGCCTTCTCCCTTCGGCCGCAGCGCAGCCATCGCAACAAAACCCTGCACGCCCTCCCCACCACGTCCCCCGGCGGCTGCCCCTCGAACAAACTGACTCTGTGCTTCCCCATCTCTCTCTTCCCTTTCCCTTTCCTTTCTCCCCGTCATCTGACAGCCGCCAGGACCCGAGTGATTAAAACCTCAGAAGGCAGGAGGGAGACTTTGATGGATGCTTTTGGTAATGCCGGTAGCATCTCTATCTGTACGCCCTGCCGGGGAAATCCATCTTCCGCCACGCAAGAGCTATCGCAGTGTAGCACGGGGGCTCCCGGCAGCCCGCGGCACGTGTCCGGCCGTAAGAGGGTTGGTGCTGATGGGACACGCCGAGCGTTTTGAGAGGCCTCCC
>NW_010540123.1:17189-18401 GCF_000687285.1 Phaethon lepturus | reverse complement strand
TGCTGAGATGCACAATTAACCTTCCTGTTGCAATTAACACACATGGTCTAATGGGTGGCAACCAGCACAGTACAGGGGCGTAGACATGTGCGCACACACGTGCACACATGCAGGTGTGTGTGTGCAATGGAAGTCACTCCCAGGCAAGCTGCCCACAGCCCACCGTGCCCCCTCCTCACTGCTGCATTGCGCCCTGACCCCTCGCCTGCCTCACCCTCTCCTTCCTCCCTAGGCAGGATGCAGGTCCGGGGCCTCCTCTTCCTCCTGGCGCTGGTCCTGCTGGCCGCCACCGCTGAGGCTGGCAAGAACAAGAAAGGTGAGGGGCAGCCCGGGGCAGGGGGCCGAGGGCTGGCAGCAGCCCAGGGTGTGCTCCTGTGCCCCTGCAGCGAGCACCCGCTCCCCCTTCCTTTGCAGAGAAGGTGAAGAAGGATGGCTCCGAGTGTGAGGACTGGCGCTGGGGACCCTGCGTCCCCAACAGCAAGGACTGCGGCCTGGGCTACCGCGAGGGGACTTGCAAAGACGAGAGTAAGAAGCTCAAGTGCAAGATCCCTTGCAACTGGAAGAAGAAGTTTGGAGGTGGGTGCGTGGCGGTGGGGTGGCCGGGAACCACCCCGGGCTGGGGTGGCCGGGAACCACCCTGGGCTGGGTGGCTGGGGCTGGTGCCCACACTGGGCCCTGGCTACTTCTGACGCCTCTCCCCTCTCTTCCAGCTGACTGCAAGTACAAATTTGAGAGCTGGGGCGGGTGTAGCGCTCAGACGGGCGTGAAGACTCGCTCCGGCATCCTGAAGAAAGCCCTGTACAATGCCCAGTGCGAGGAGATCGTCTATGTGACCAAGCCCTGCTCTTCCAAGATCAAGTCAAAGTCCAAAGGTCAGTCCCCACCTCTCCTGTCCCCAGAAGAGTCCTGCTGGGACCCCAGGCAGGGGGTCTCCAGGGGTAGGTTGTCCTGTTGGGGTTGGGCTTTGCTGGTGGTGTGGGGGGTGACATAGGATGCTCTTCCCTGTGCGTCAGCACATGTGACAGCCCCAAAGTCCACCTGCTGGCTGGGTGGGATGCGGGTGCTGCTAGGAAAAACCCTGGTCCCCCCCCAAGTTACCGCCAGCTTCGGTGGGACAGGGTTTTCCCCCTCTTCTCAGTGAGGCTGGTGCAAAATGTGGCTTTGCCTGGTGGGGGTAGGCTGCCCGCAGAGTCGGGGCCGCTGCACTGTGCC
>NW_010540123.1:16775-17174 GCF_000687285.1 Phaethon lepturus | reverse complement strand
GCCTCGTTTTCGGCCACAGCAGCGCCTGAGGGATCGGTGAGCTGCCAGCGGACGCACTAACGCTTGTCTCCTGTGCTTCTTGGATGCAGCAAAGAAGGGCAAGGGGAAGGACTAGAGCGGGAAGCCAGCATCCTCGTCGGCCCCTCGACACTGTGCCCACAGGGCTGGGTGCCCAGCTGCAGCCGGCCCAACGCTCCAGTCTTCCTCCTCCTCTCCTTCCTCCTTTCCATGACCTCCTCTTTCACTGAGATGCCTTGTTTTAATCGCTAGTGTTGTAGAGAGCAAACCCCCCCGCCCCACAGGAGGGGCTGCCCCCCGCCCTGCTGCCCCGCTGCCGGTGCGTCCCGCTTGCCTCCTCTTGGCTGGGGTCGGGGCTCCCCCGGGGGGGGCCGGGGCGGC
>NW_010540123.1:16434-16720 GCF_000687285.1 Phaethon lepturus | reverse complement strand
GAGCCGGGGAGCCTCCTCCCTTCTCCACCCAGTACCAGTGCCAGAGGGAAGGGCTCGGTGTTGAGCACCCAAGTAACCCCATCGCTTGTGCCCCTGACTCACGTGAGGACTGCTCTCAGCTCAAGGGGCTTCTTCCAGCATCCCTTCGGCCAGGGAGCGACTTCCCTGCAGCAGCCAGGGAAATCAAAGCCACCGCGCCCGGGAACCACCGCGTCCCCTCTCCTCCATCGCTTCCAACCGTGTGTGGTGTCCGTGCCGGCGCGGCAGCCCCCCTGCCCTCGACCCC
>NW_010540123.1:15887-16162 GCF_000687285.1 Phaethon lepturus | reverse complement strand
GGTGGGTGACACTGGGAAGCTGGGGACGATTGACCAGGTGACAAGTCATTCACTCCTTACACCATGGCCCTTGGTTTCTGGTCCGAGGTCTTTATTTGTCTCGAGGTGGGTTGGGCCATGGTTGTAACAGTTAAAAAAAACAAAACAAAACAAACAAAAGCCTGCCAGGCATTTTGGACACCACTAAGTGAATTACCCTAAAGGCAGCGGCAGGAGGGTCACCAGCTGGCCCAGGACAGCCTTTCTCCCGGTTGCACAGCATCACCCTGGCGTGG
>NW_010540123.1:8452-15285 GCF_000687285.1 Phaethon lepturus | reverse complement strand
GCACACCCGCCATGGGGAGAGTGGTGACTGCTTCGTGGCCCAGATGAGACACAGGGCACCTCAGCCATGTTGCAGACCATCGTCCCCGACCCCCTCTGAGACCCCCAGCTCCCCCCGTCAGTTATTGTCACCGCTGCTGCTGCCCACTTCACAGGGACCATGTTCCCCTGGGGCTGTGAAGTCCTGCACCATACCACTGCTTTTCTTCGCAGTTTTAGTTCCATTGTTGCAGGAGGTGACTGGGTTTTCACGCTCCTCGCCCAGGAGTGACATGCTTGGTTTGTTGGTTTGTCTGTCCAGCCGAGGGTGTGAAGGGCACGAAGGGGAGAGCAGATCCAAAGCCCAGGGAAAAACTTCCCCCCCAGGTCGCTGGATGAGGATGTACGATGGGTCTCTCAAGGGAAAGGAAGGAGCTTGCCACATCATCTTGACTGCCTTGGGAGGGGACCTGGCTGGGCCAGCAGGAAGTCCCATGAGCACGCCCAAGCCAGCCTGGTCCAAAATGGCTGGCAAATGTTTGGCCCTGGTTTCTTTTACTTTCTTGGGTAATAATTGGTTTAAAAGCCTATTGAAAGCATCCAGCGTTAGGCTGGCTGCATGCAGACAAGCTCTGATGCCCTGGAGATGGTCAGCCAGGGGTAGAAGAGGCATCCAGTCTTGGGGCAAACACTGACGCCATTTGGCCAACCTCTCAAGAGCAGGGAGCTGGGGAGGGCTCCTGGTGACCACATCTCCTCCTCTTGCCTCCAGCTTTCCCACTGGCTCCCCAAGCTAGTCTCCAGGCCCAGGGTGACTAGAAGGAGCTGCAGCTCAGAGGTACCTTGGACCTTTGTCAATGTTGAACGAAGGGCATCATCTGCAATTACTGCACAGTCTGCACTGTTGTGAGTGGGGAGCAGAGGACCCCCCTGCGAAGGAGGCAAAGGGAAGGGCTTCCATAACATTGCTGAAGTGGTCCCTGAGTGCCAGTTTATCTGGCTGTGCCAATGTTCCTGTACTGGCACATGAGAAGGTGCTTGAACGTTTTCTTGAAAGTGGCATTGCAGAGGGCATAGCAGGCTGGGTTGATGGTGCTGTTGACATAGCAGAGCCAGTAGCCGATGGACCACACTGTTTCAGGTACACAGGTCTCACAAAAGGTGTTAATGAGGACCATCACATTGTATGGCGTCCACGTGAGGATGAAGGCTAGCAAGATAGCAAATATGGTCCGGGTGACTTTCTTCTCCCGGGCTGCCATCTGGCGCTTCTTCCGTACTTGGCTCCTGGCAATGCTGGCAAACTTCCTGGCAACGTTGGCTGGGCGGCTGTTGGCCAGGGAATTGTGGTCAGAGGCTCCTGCCTTAGCTGGAACGATCTCAATGGCGGTGACACATTCAGTCCCAGTCTGCTTGGTGACAATTTTAATCTTGGACCACTTGGAAGACGGGTTCACCCGGGGATGGGATGGACTCTGTCCTTGCCCCGCTGGCAAGATTTCTGCCGTGGGCTTGTCTTTCGTGGTCTGGGTCATGCTGACCGTGCTGGACTCGTTAGAAGTCTCCTTCTCCTCCTGATGGCCAGTGGCCTCTGTCTGTGCTGAGGGCTGGTCATCCACTTTCCCATTCCTCACCTCCTCCTTCACCTCCACAGCCTTCTTGGGGGACTTGTTGTTCTGTTTGATCAGCGGACCCTTGAAGAAACTAAGGGACTTGGCTTTCCTCTCTTTCCTGCTTTCAGGCTTGTGCCTCCTCACCCTGCTCCTGCTGGCCAGGGAGATGTGGATGTACAGCACCGTCATGATGACCACAGGAAGGTAGAAAGCAGCGATGGCTGTGCCGAAGGTCACCGCTGGGTTGGAGAGGAACTGGATGTAGCATTCCCTCTCAGGGACTGTCCTCTTGCCCACAATGAACTGCCAGAACAAGATGGCTGGGGCCCAGAGAATGAAGGACAATATCCATGCAGCTGCAATCATTAGCCCCGCCATCTTGGTGGTCCTCCTGGCTGGGTAGGTCAGGGGTTTGGTGACACAGAAATACCGGTCAAAGCTGATGATGAGCAAGTTCATGACAGAGGCATTGCTCACCACATAGTCCAGGGCCAGCCACAGGTCGCACACCACAGCCCCCAGCGGCCAGTAGCCTTTGATGATGTAGACCGAGTAGAGGTTCATGGAGAAGACCCCGATGATGAGGTCCGCGCAGGCCAGGCTGAAGAGGAAGTAGTTGTTGACAGTCTGGAGCTGGCGGTTCACCTTGATGGACAGCATCACCAGGATGTTCCCCACCACGGTGACGAGGCTGAGCGAGCCAGTGACCGTGGCGATGAAGACCAGCTCCACCGTCTTGTAGTTGGCGGGAGGCTGGATGGCCACCTCGGAGCGGTTACCCAGGGTGAAGTTGTCATAGGTCAGGTTGGCCATCTTCACCTGCCAGGGCTGAGCAGAGAGGTTGTGCATGGGGTCTGCAAGGAGAGCGGGGACAGAAAGGGAGAGTATCATACCTGCCGGCCCATGCTGGCAGCGTTTGCTGCCTCCTCAGTTTCCCAGGCCAGCACTGCTCATGGCCAGTGCTCGAAAATCTCCCGGCATTACGGGGTTTCTCTCTGCCATTGCAGCCTTCCCCCAGCAGCTCTTTGAAGGCACTTTTTACGTCCCCACTGAGCAACGGAGAGAGACACGAGGCTGCAGGGAGAGGAACATGGACAGGTCTGGGGTCAGCCCTTTGGCCAGGGTGCGATGGTCCCTTCTCTGCAGGGCCAAGAACCAAGGTTTATTGTATGCTCCAGGCGTGTCCCACTGGCCTCCCCAAAGCACCTCCCCAAGAGGGGGCTACCCCACAAAGCCTGTGCCATGGTCCGCTCAGTTTACCTGTGTCTCTGGCAGCAAAGAGCTCCTTCTGGAAGGTGAAATCTGGGACAGGGAAACCAGCAAGTTACACTACAGCTTCAGCCTCAAGGAGTTCGTGCGAGTCCCACAACGTCTCACTGGGGGACACCAACCTTTCCAACAGAGCTGACCTTGGCAAAAGGCTTGGACACAGATGCTGAAAACCCAAACAAGGCTGAAACCAGGTAATTTGACTTGGCCTGGTTCACAGCCCAGCCCCGACAGGCACAGGAGCGGGAAAGGACTGCACAAGTGCCATCAGCCAGCGATGCTGGGAAATGCTGGCCCCTCCATGGTCACCAGCCATGGAGACGTGTGGGGTGAGCCCAGCCATCTCAGCCTGCTACGTGGAATTATTTATGAAAGGCAGCAAGAATTATGGACAGAAAGACTGCCTTCATCCAAACCGAGATGCCTGTGGTTAACCCCCCGATGTAAGAGGAGAACAGACCTTAAAAAAAAAAAATCAGTGGACCGAAACTGATGTGTTGGGATGAAAGGGAGTTTCCTGGAAGGGGAAGGAAAAGCAAAGGTGCTGGGGGATGTGGGTTGAACAGGGGAGATTCCCATCCAACCTGCCTCTCCTGCACCACCCAGGCCCCCACAACCACATTTGTGGTGAGGGTGGGAGATTTCTACCATCACCAAACAGCCAAGGTTTTAATATAACCTCTTTTTAAAAAGATGCAGGTGTGAGAAAACGGAGAGATGGCTGCTGAGATGCTGAAACCGGGGTACCGACATGGCCATTGGGGCAACTTCTGCACTAGCCAGGCTACAGCTGCAGTAGTGGCTGGGGCTGTCTTACACGCGCGAGGGAAAGAAGTGGGTGAGGGCCAGAGAAATACCTCTGTACTTTTATCCTCTGAGCCTGTTACACGTGGCCCGCGAAGACAAAGTGCTTTCAAAAGAAAGCAACACCCTTCGATAGGTACTAAATGCTTAAATACTGACGGGGCGCGGAAGCCCGGCGGCACTTGCCCAGCTTTGCACCGAGCTCCAAGCGCGAGGGATGCGTCAAGGGAGAAGAAAATTGGTTTCTGCTGCCATCCTTCCTGGGCACCCAGCCAGGGATGTGAGAGGAGGCGATAAGTGTATGAAATGACTTAGAGATATATAACCGTGGCAGTTTAGGGGTTGGTTTTAGTACAATTGAAGTGAGTTTTTAAATTCTGCGCTTTGATGAGATGGGGAGATTTAGCTGTCATTCCTGTAACAGCTAAATCAAACTGATCAGACAAGCTAGCAATCAACCAGACATCCGCCCCAGTTCTTCCAGGAAAAAATTGAAAATCTTGAAAAGAAACCTTTCTTTCCTCTCCGCTAAATGGGGGTTTCAGTTTTTTCACCTTGGTTTGTGAACCGGCATCCTCTTCTAAGTGCCTGCATCTAATTAATTAATATCAGCCTTGACAGAAGCTTGTGTTCTCCGTTGCCCGACGTAAGAAAAGTCCAGCTCATCCCACTCCATAAAAGCGTTTGTACAGGCCACAAGCAATGACGGAGGGGAAGGCGGGCGCAGCCCCACTCGCGTGTCTGTGGATGCCACCCAGAGGTCATGCTGGAAACCGGCGTGCTGAGGCAGCGGCGGCTGCGGCCCCAGGGTAAAGGGCTTACACGGGTGTTTTGAAAATGAGCCTTTGCTGAAGGGAGAAAATAAAGCCGTCTCGCGTTTGAGGGTCGGGAGGAGGCTGGAAATGGTTAAGGGTGTGAAGATACGTACAACACAGACGTACAACAGCATGTACAAGCTGGAAGATACGTGCGCCGCTCATCCTTGCCTCAAACACCCTGACTCTTTTCTGCCATGCCCCGACCTGGCAGGCATCTTTTCTCTCCCCATTTTCTGCTCTCTCCATCCCACTGTCTCTCTCTTCTGCCCCGGACACCCTCTCTGAGCTCGCCGGGACAGCCCGGCACTGCCTTTGCCTCCCTGAGCAGGGCAGGCAAGCTCAGTCTGGAACTGGGAGCAGGCCAAAGATGCTATGAATTCGCCAGGTCTCTGCACAGGCACTGGGGATAGATCCTGCCGTTTGCCTTCGGGCTGCTTTGCCAGCCCCCATCAGGATAAGCTTGCCTTGCTCTGTCCCGGCAGACTCCCCTTTAGCAGCAGCAGCTCCAGCCCGTTGAGGCTGGTTTCCCCCACTGCCCATGGGGATGGAGGGCACCCGGGCTGTGTGGGCAGGGTTCGGGTGGGGGCACAGCCCTCGGGCAGCCCTGGCTCTGCCTGCACCCCCAGCATGCGCCTGAGGACGGAGGGAGCAGGCGGGAGATCTGCGGTGCTGTGGCAGACTCACCGGTGCGACCATCTCCACTCTCACGCCAGCGGCATCGCTGCCCCTGACGCCGTGAAGCCCCCAGACACCAAGGGACCTCTCCATGCCCCACTGAACGCCTCCCCCATGCCTCCTGGTGCCCATCGCTCTCCTCCTGCACCTCCAAGAGCACATTTCTCCCCTCCCTCCCCTCACGCCCTCCACCCCACCCCTCGCCCTCCCTGTCTCCATCCCTCTCTGGACCCACCTCCATGCCAGCACCGCAGCCAGCAAGGAGACGCAGCCTTGGCAAAGCCCAGAGGCCACTTCAGAAGGGCTCCTGGGGCTGAGGCCCCTACCTGTGACACCATTTGGTTCTTCTCCCTGCACATGCTGTCCCTTGTCTGCGGCATTCAGCAGGTGCTCTCTCAGACCTGCTCTTGCCAGCCAGCTACAGCAAACTCCATTACCATCCTCCTCCCTCCCTAAGACTTTTGGCAGTGATTTACGGCTGGGTTTCTCCTCTCCATCGAAGCCATTAGGAGCCTCCAGCTCCTCACCAATGGCATCTTTTGGTCTAAGGGTTTCTGTGGCCCCTGCAGCACTCAGTAAGCACGTCCTCAAAGTGGGGAAACACCTTTTCCTTCCCACCCAACATCTTGTATGTTATGGATGAAGACATGAGGCCCAGGCAGCCATAAATCCAAGCAGAGAAGGTTGTAATTTGAGTGGCGTCCACCTATTTTGGGCAGCGCTCGGCACGGCAGGGTCTCCATTGCTGCCTGAGATCATGGGTGCCACCACCGTCGGGTGAGAAGAAAGCTCCAGAGCAAGAGAGCAAAGCCAGTCCTGCCCACCCCTCAGTCACAGGGTGACATCCAAGGGCACAGCAGAAAGCTCCTGCTCTTTTCCTGCCACACACCTCATATGCCACTCTGGCAAGGCTTCCCAGCCTGTCAGCCCCTGCCTTGCAGCCTGTCACCAGGTAGGAAAGGAAAAAGCCCTCTCATGGGCTGCTGATGGTCATCCCGTACCCAAAAAGTCTGCACCAGATAGAGGCTGGCGCTCCATCGGGTGCAGCTAGTGACCGAGCACTGAACCCATCTGGGACAGAGGGTCTGGCTCGCTCCTGCCCTCTCCGTCGCTCCCTGCGTGGCAGGAGCCAGCTGCCCATCACTACCTCACCACGGCCTCATCCTCATCCTCGAGGCCAGGGAAGCAGGGGCAGTGGTGGGCTGAGTCACGGCTGGTCCACGTGCGGCTTGAGGCAAGGTCTCTGGGAACGAGCAGGGCTGCGCACGCACCCGGCACGCTCGGCAAGCGTGGCCACCAGAAACCAAGCCCCACGCTCACACGCCAGTCAGGGGAAGGTGTTCGTAAGGGAAGGAGAGGAAATAGAGAAACCATTACCTTCCCAGAGGCTTCCAAGCGTGAGCTGCTCTCAGAGGAGATGGGCTTTTGCTCTGCACGGGTGCAATCAGCCCTTTGGAGGAGCAGCACAGCTGAGGAGACCCCCAACTCCTGCCCCGGCTGGGATGGGGTGGCCGTGGCTGCCCGCTCCTGGCTGGGCGTGCCGTGCTGGGCTCTGGGCGCTGCCTGACTCCAGGAGGGAGGGAAGCTGGCCCCCTCCGCCGCAGGGACATCCCGGGGGAAGGCACACGTCACTCCCTGCTCCGGCTGGGTGCAGGGGCTGGGGCCAGGGCACATCA
>NW_010540123.1:7744-8387 GCF_000687285.1 Phaethon lepturus | reverse complement strand
GAAAGAGCCGGGCCAGCCCTCCTGGCCCCACTGCCGGCCCCGTGCTTGTCCTGGCCTTCCTAAAAGCACCGAGAGGGTGGAACTCTTCATGGAATTAGTCCCCTCATGTCAAACCGCCGATGGGGTGCGGGGCTGGGCAGTCAGCGCAGCCACAACCCGCCCGGGGAGAGGAGGGAGGGAGAAGGAAAAAAGAGGGAGGGATAGAAGATGCCAAGGGGATACTTATGGCTCGGTGCATGTCTGTGACACGAAGGGATGGGGCGACACTCCGAGGGGTGACAGTTTGTGGTGCTAATTGTGTTATCTAATAGCCGTTAATTAGCTCTTGAGTCATGGCACCAGTTTGCAGCTGGTGAAGGATTGTTCTGGTTGACAGATTCACACCCTTCAAAGAGTGTGAAAATAGAGCTCCTAGATACCGGGAACGGGCACCTTAGGAATACAATATATGGGGAGAGGGTAAAGGGGGGCCCTGTGCCGGGCAGGGGAGATTAGCCTGGGTTTGCCCTGGCTCTGCCGGGCTGCTGTCCGGCTGCTCCTGTGCCTCTGCATCGGCAGCGATGAAGGCGATAAACCGCCGGGAAAACAGAAAGGAGACGAGGGGCCAGCGGGATTTGCTGCGTTAAGATGGCAGGGGTCCGGC
>NW_010540123.1:6764-7519 GCF_000687285.1 Phaethon lepturus | reverse complement strand
GGGAGGCTGTGGCGGCTTTTCCTGGAGCCACCGGAGAACCAGTGAGCTCAGCGGTGCAGGAGCTGCCAGCTTTCGGGGGGATGTGAGGGGGCTGGAGAACCCCCCCGTGCTCGGCACGTGTTCGTGCATCGGGTTTTGAAAATTTCCTGTGTCTGGGGCCAGAAGGGAGCATTGCAGTCACCTAACCTGACCACCCGCCCCAGGCAAGCCAGGACCCTCCTCCCTGCCTTCACTGCTGCATCTGCGTAGGTGGTTGTCGCTGGGTTTCCAAGAAAACCCGAGGTACCCCATCCAAGGCGGTGTGCACCCGGCTGCAAGAGGCGCTTGCAGGTCCGAGCCATCGCTTACTTAGCCGCCCACCTAAGTAGCACCCAGCCCAGCACACTCAGCAGCACCCCACAGCTGGCACAGCTGCACTTTTTTGTCCCTGCCTGTGTCCCCAACGTGCCCTGTATCACACGCGGCTTGTAAGGGGCCACACACCGTCTACCCCCAGCATTACCAGGCCAGAAGCAAATTGGCAAGAAAGTGGGCTTAAGCGGTTAAAAGTCACTTCTGTAAATAACCTTCCAACACACTGCTCGCTCTGACAATTAATTAACCATCTGCCACCCAATTATTAGGCCCAATAAATAACCTGTCAGTGGAAAGTTAATAGCGAGCGCGCCCAGCAAATGCCATGCACGCCAACCCCAGCCTTACCCCGCCGTGCCCAGCCCACGGCTCCCCGGCAACGCCACACGCGCCGCAGAGAC
>NW_010540123.1:5882-6664 GCF_000687285.1 Phaethon lepturus | reverse complement strand
GTGCCCGCTGCCTTGCCCCCGCCCAGGGCTGCAAGCTCTGGGCTGGTGGCAAAGCTCAGCCCATGCCGGTGGGTGGGGAAGGTGCTGGGCTTTGAGCTGAGCCTGGGCTGGCGCTGCGCTTCTCCCATCCACTGCATTAATGCTCTCCGCCTCAGAGAGATGCTCACGTTCTTTTATATCTCTGGGCTGAGGCTTTAACAGGTCCCAGCTGTTTCAAGGCAGCGCAACAGAAATAACCCCGCTGCAGCTACAGGTCCCACTGCCGGGAAGGGCTTTGGGTTCAGCCAGCAGAGAGGGGAAGGAGGGTGAGGATGATGATGGTGACGGTGGATTACAGCAACAAGTGTCTGCCTGGATTAGGTGGGTTCTCCTCAGGGAGAGGTTGGCAGTCGGGATCAGATACCTGCAGGAGAGACGGCGCTGGAGGGACCAGGGCAGGGAAGAGGACAGGGAGTTGCAAGACCCCGGGTATGGCTGCTTAGAAAAGCAGCTCTCCCTGCCCCAGGGACAAGGACAGGCCTTGCCTGGGGACCAGGGAAGCCCCTCACCCTGCCACTGCCCTGCACAGTCGCCCATGCCCACCCTAGCCCCCTCCCAGAAGCCAGGGCTGGCACTGGGCGAGGGGGGAGCTGACCCCCATGCAGAGAGCTGCAGCACCTGCGCCCGCCCTCCTTGCCCCCCAGGGTCCCCACGGGCCGTGGGGTGGGGACGAAGCTCAGGCAAAGCACCAAGTGTGAGCTGGGAGGGGCGGCTGCTGGCATGAAAGTGCATCTCATCCGGGG
>NW_010540123.1:0-5771 GCF_000687285.1 Phaethon lepturus | reverse complement strand
AGCCAGGAGATGCCCTTCAGTCAGACCAGCCGAGGAGAACCCTCTCTCCTTCCCCACCTGCTACCTGGGAGGACTTGGCGGCCCTGGGCAATCCTTCCCTTCCCAACGGTGCTGAAGGCGTGTGGCCAGATGCCTTCCTCCTGAGCTCTGCGCAGAGGGAAAAGGCTCCAGGAGCACTGGGTGGCTACGGGTGGCGGCGGAGGAGCCCAGGGCAGGCGAGGGGATGGACGGACAGACAGACACTGGGCTCCGTGCATCAGGGATGCGGTGTTTGCCCCGGGCAGAGCAGAGCTGTTAGGAGGGCAGTGGGGCTGTATTTCTCTGCAAGCAACTCGCCCCAGAGCTGAGGGCTGCAGAGGCAAAGCATCAAGGTGCTCATCTGAAATTTTAAAGAGTGGGCAAGAGCCCTTTGCCCCATGGGGCAGGGCGAGGCTCTGTGGGGCTTTGAAGGGATGAATAAGCCAGCTGAGCAACGAGTAAGGGAAAAGAGAGCTGATGCCCTGAGCTATGGCCAGAAAATCGGGCAGGAGCAAGGGCCCTGCCAGGTGGATGCAGATGTGACAGAGGAGAGCCCTAGTCCTGGGGACAGACAGCAGAGGGGAATCTTTGGGGTGCTAATGAAAAAGGAAACTGAAGATATTAGACCCCTACTTGGCCACGAGACCTGCCAGAGGGTTTGGTGTCGGCGGCGACGCCTGAGCAAGGGGACAGGGTGGAGGGCAGGAGCGAGAGCAGAAGGTGGGCAGGGGAGCCCAGGGCACGGGCAGGCAGCACGGGGAGCGCGGGGGCCAGGGGAGGAGAGCAGGTAGGAAAGTCCTGTCTGTGGGGACAACAGAGGAGGGGAGAGATGGAGGGGGAGGAGGTGGGAATAGCTTCAGGCTGCCAGGGTGGGATTACACATCTCCCCCGCAGAAGAGCCCTAAGAAACTCTCCTGAGAGGGAGAGACCTCAGGCAGAGACACTGCCTGCAAATCTCTCCCTGTTGCCTTCCCTGGAGGCTCCCACCAGCAGAGTGGGAGCCGTGCTGGGGCTGGAAACCTCTGTGGGCCACAGCTCTCCCACTCAAGCAGCCCAGCTCTGCCCGGGAGTCACCCCTCTCACCGCAGGATGGTGGTCCCCAGCCTGTCGTGGCCCTACACTAACGCCGCAGGCAGCACCCCGCAGCACTGGGCAGGGGCTTTAACCGCCTCGTTGCCTGCGGCTGCACGTGGTGACAGAAAGTTTCAGGAGTTGGGCGCTACTTATGGGCTGTGGTGGGTGACCTGAGCTCTGCAAACAGCCTAGAGACAACCATGCTAGATGCTGCTCCTACGTGCTGCAGAAAGGCAGACCCAAGCCCAGGCAACTCACGCCTGTCGTCAGGCAAAGGCTGATGCCAGGAGGGTTTCATTGCTCTCCACTCCTCTCTGCACACATGCACGCTTTTTTTTTGGCTTTAACTGGGACTGTACATGATGTAACTGCCGGCGGCACCGGGATCCAAGCTACCCCAAAGGCACTAGAGATGGCGAGGTGCAGGATACGCTCCTTCCCATCTCAGTCATGTGAAGATCCCACAGGGATGCCTGCCCCTCTGCGGCACAGCCAGCCCGCTGCGCTGCCGGGGGGGGGCCCAGCTAACATCAACATCGGGAGGGTTTGCGAGCGAGGGGTCACCGCAGCGAGGCGCCTTGCATGCCTCTCGAGAGCTGCCCCGTGACCTGGAGCGGACGCCAGCGCCCGAGACGTCGTGTTTGCAGAGTGATGTTTTCAGACCTCGGTGTTGCACAACTAAGAGCTTCGAGTTTCCCACAGACAAATCAATCTAATTCTGCTTGAAGTGCCTAAAGACATTAACCCGTTAACAGGCCAACACAAACCAGCTCTGCCACGAGCCTTAAACCTGCGGACGACACTTCACCCCCGTCCTCCAGACACCTCCGTGCCAGCCCCCGCTGCCTCCTCTCCAGCTTCAGCAGCGCCAAGACATGCTGCTGCTATGACCTGCAAGGTGCTATAAAATACATTAGATTTAACAGCGGTTGTGGTAGCGGAGGGGCTGCTTCTCCGCCTGGCTTTCCTGGCTGGAGGAGCGCAGCGAGCCTCGGTAGCTCAGTACCGCGTCGATAGCTCTGGCCGAGCCCGCTGCCTCCGAGGAGCTCCAGGGTTTACACTGAGTCCTGCCTTGAAAGGACAAACTTCCCAGCTGCTGCTCTTCCTGCGCCAGCTGACCGAGGATGAAACTCCTCTGCGAGGCTCTTGAAGACAAGCCAACAGCCCTGTGGTTCCCCGCAGCCCTCTCTAGCCCCCTCTGAGTCACGGAAACGGCACCCGGAGTGGGTGCGGGTCCTCTGCGCCAGCACGTCTCAGCGTGCCTAACGCTGGGGGGGACGGGAAGGGGACGAGGGACGGGAAGGGGACAGGGACTTGTGACACTGAGTGGGGCATGGGACACCAGGGGCGGTGGGGACAGGGTCACAGCAAGACAGGAGGGTCAGTGTCACTCCCACGGCTCTGATTTGCAGGACCTCCAGCAACGGTTTCGGGGGTTGTCCGAGGGACGAGACTCTGTGCCTGCAGCCGCCGCGTTTGGAGGCTTGGACAGGCTGGTGAAGTTAATTTTCTCAGCAAACTTACATCTTACAAGGTATAAACCGAGTCTTTGTTTGAGTTCCTCCTCCCTGCAGGGCAGCCTCTGGACTGAAGGCATCTCTGGAGGGTCCCAGGAGCAGCCCCGGGGCAAAGGTGTGAGCAGCCATGCCCATCACGCAAGGGGTCAGGATGGGGAACATCTCCAGCAGAGCCTCGCTTGCCACTGCTTGCTGTGCCAGGGGACTCAAGGTCTGAAGCCAGGTCAAATGAAGGCGTCCTGGCCCTGGAGTCAAGGCCCAGCAGGACCGGCACATCCATCCGTAGGGAAGGCAGGATGGATGCCAACACGCACAGGGTGGGGACACCCAGATGCCTTCCGGGGGGGCTGGTTGTGTGTCTGCTGCTAAAACCCTGCTGCTAAACATCGAGGGGGGGACCTGTAGGCGAGACACCCTGCCTTATGCAAAGACACCCAGCAAAACACTGGCGTAGCGGGCGAGCCCGCCTGGGGAGCACTCGCCCCAGGTTCATTTGGCCAGGAAATGCCTAAGTCCCCCTTGAAGCTTCAGCAAATGAATTTGTCTGAATATCGCGCAAGGGCCAACCTCAGAACGTTCAAGGGTGTGGGTGCAGCGAGCCTTTCCCCTGCCCAGGGCTTAAAGGGATGTCATGGTGGGCAGTGCTCTCCTGGGGGGACGGTCAGGGCTGGCACACTCCTCCACTTGTCTATGAGTTAGATGACAGCCACCTGTTAAGACCCTCACCGCTTGGCCTGCCGGGGCCCTGGGCAGAAGAGCACGTGAGTCTTCCTAGAAACTGGTGGCTGTTTTCTAACTGGTCGCCCGAATCCCTCAGAAGGGGGATGCCTTTGGCATGGCTCCAGCTGCTGGCTTGAAGAGGCTTCAACAGGACCCGGGTGCATCAAAAGCCCTGATGTAGCTTGCCAAGAAGGGGTCAGCTTGCACACAACTCATTCTGCGTGTACGTGGATGCAGAAAGAGGATCTGCGTCTGCGCAGAAAGCAGCAGCCCCTTGCAAACAGCCTCCATTTCCCTCTCCTCTCGCTATTGCTCTCCCTGCTGCCTTTGCAGAGCCTTCCCACCTCATCTGGGCACTCACCAGCCCTCTTCACCTCCGTGGGTGCCGCTGGCTGGGCTCAGCAGGGCAGGCAGAGAAGAGCTCCACAGCGAAGGCGCGCTAGGCCCCTCCCCCAGCCACTCGTCCTGGTCTCGCTATTTTTATTCCCCGTATTTGTCTTTCCCGCCCCACCCCCGGGGAGATGTTTGTAATTTTAATTTTGAAAAAAACCACAACACAACAATAACCCAACCATGTCAAAACCTGATATCAATAGGATCCTCGTGGGGACAGTTTAAAGAGAAAAACCATGCTCCTTCTGCAAACTCTGAGTAATTGGATCACAGCATTAATTAATCATTTCAGTTAATTTCTCTTCTATGAAAGAAAACAGACTGACCCACCGAGTTGGGTGCCCCTCGTGTGAGTAAACAAACCACTTTTACCAGTAGCTCTCCTCCTCCTTCTCCCACCAGCTTCCCACTGCCCACTCACCGGGTCACTCCCGGGGCCACTGCCGCTCCCTCCGGCAGACCTGGGAACTTGCTGCCGGCGCTGAGCAAGGGCGTGCTGGCTTGGCTCCCGCAGGAACCGGGGGCTGCCGTGCACAGGGACACCACCCTCTCCCAGATACCTGCTCCCATCCCCACCTTCCCCACGCAGGGGCTCTGCCCACTGGTCACCAGCCCGGCTGAGGAGTGAACCGGGGATGGGTCACTGTTCCTTAGGGTCTCTGTACAGGTAAACTCGCCCCCTCGGATGCCCTGCTCTTTGTTGGGATGCCTCACGGGGGCCTAGGCCAGGCTGCAGAGCAGCAGCAGGTGCTCAGATCGCAGAAGTCAAGGCGCTGGAAAGCAGGAGGTGATGCCCAGCAGTAGTGAGAGCAAAAAGCATCTTGCCGTCACCTGTGATTTCAACGTGAGCATTGTCATTGGTGATGTTTCACCGAAAGCCTGGGCTCTAGGACCCTGGCATCTGAGTATTTTGATAAACAGTGCCAGCATCAACAAGCCACCCCACTGGCTGGGTACCAGCCCCCCCAGCCCCCCTGCAAGTAGTGACAGGGGAAGCCGACCTGCCCTTGGAGGTCACTCAAGGCACCCGTGACGAAGCAGGGAGCCTCCAAACGCCCAGGCAGAGCCCACCACCTCTGCCAGCTGCCAGCAGGGCATGGAGGAACGCTAGCTGTTCCTCAGGTGGGGAAGTACCTCCCTAGCCTTGGGCTTTGCAAAGACCACCTAGAAAATGTAGCCACAGCACCATCAGAGGGGTTGAAAGCAGGACAGAAGGGAAGCCAGCACTGCTTTGATTAAAAAAAAAAAAAAAGGCAATAACTGTTCTTTGATTTGAAGACAATGTCATTATTTTGGGAGAAAAGAATGGTGGGTCTGCCTGACTCTTGTCCACGATGGGCCACGGGACAGCCCAGGGCAGCTCTGCTGTTAGCAGTGGGGAGGGCACAGCAGGGCCAGCAAGGGCTGAAGGGCAGATGGGATCCCCACCTCGGGAGGGAGAGGGCAAGATCTGTCCCCCTGGCAATGTCCGACTTGGTAAACAGCTCTGTGGGGAGGTAGGGGGACTTCTGCCCAGTCACGTCCTGGGAGGTGGCCGCAAAGGGCCAGAGGGGCTTTGTCCAGCCTGGGGACAAAGTATCCAAAAGGTGCAGGATATTTTCCCTGTTACTCTTTCGGAAAATAGAGGGAAGTGAAGAAAACATGCAGGTAGTTTCCTGCCCAGAACACAAACCTCCTTCCAAGAGGAGGTACCAGCAGAGCAACTAAGCACCCCCCCGGGTTCCCCGGGTGGGGGGGTGCCTGCCCCCGGGGGTGCAGGCTGCTCATATGCCCGTGGCAAGCTGCCGACAGGGCCAGTTCCTAAGCGATCAGAGGGACCCGAGGTGCCTTGGACCACAGCTCCTGGGGAGTGGGGTTGGTTTTGAGTGGGAGCAGGGAGGTGGGGTGCCAGACCTCGTCCCGGTGACTCCACACATCCCGGGGCGGTGAACCCGTGCAGGGCTCCCGACCCACAGGGCACCCCCGGGGTTCCCGCAGGAGTGTGGGAAAGTTGGCAGAGAGACACACACCACCCCCCCCGGGGCGACCCGGGGGTGCGCACCCCCTTCC
>NW_010540122.1:0-2827 GCF_000687285.1 Phaethon lepturus | reverse complement strand
ACTTTGGGCATCATTCAGAACCTAAGCTCAGATGCTCCCAGTCCCTCTGATATCTGAGGATCGACTGGAAAGCAAGGGGGTTTAGTTTCTGCCAAATTGCTCTGCCTCTTAACGCAACACTACCTGAAAGGGGGTTGTGGTGACAAGGGTGTTGGCCTCTTCTCCCAAGTAACTAGCGATAGGACAAAAGGAAATGGCCTCAAGTTGCACCAGGGGAGGTTTAGATTGGATATTAGGAAAAATTTCTTAGTGGTCAGGCATTGGAACAGGCTGCCCAGGGAGGTGGTGGAGTCGCCATCTCTGGAAGTGTTTAAAAAACGTGTGGATGTGGCACTTCAGGACATGGTTTAGGGGACATGGTGGCACTGGATTAATGGTTGAACTTGATGATCTTGAAGGTCCTTTCCAACCTTGTGATTCTGTGATCTCTAACTGTGGGAAAACCATCTCTATGGTCCAGAACGCTACTGTAGCCATCCTAGAGGTATGTCTCCTAGGTCTGAGAGGACTTTTGGGATCGGAGGTGACTCTCTAGCCATTGGAACACCATCTCAATCACTGGAATGTTACTCTAGCCATCCCGGAGGTACTTCTCTGATCTGAGTGGACTCCATGGCAGTCTGTTTTCTGTCTTGTAGTATGTTTCTATTTGGCATCTGGTACCCCAAAGATGCCTGTTGTCATCTTGGATCTCCTCTTGAGTTTCACAGAGGAGGCGATAGCCTTCATCTATTTATATCAACACATCTCCCGAGATGTTTTTTGTTGGATTTTGTAATTTAGTTTTGCTCTAGCTAATTTGGTGTTGATTAGGTCGCTTTATACAGGTTCTGATACATTTCTTGTATTTCTGTGGGTTTTTTGGTATCTTCTGTCCTTTGGGACCCATCTACTTTGGAGAGGCCGTCAAGGTGACTCTGAATTGTTGGTGATTTACAGTAAAAAATGTACGTTGCAGCCACGTATGCATATGTTTGAGAATGGATTCTTAGAATGGGATCCAATTCCATTTTACGGTTCAGTCCTCTCCGGAATATAGTTCTGGTAGAAGCTGGGTAGCATGCGTGGTCTTTCAAGACATGAATTGTTACCCCATAGCCTTTTGGGTTTCTTATTGGAAACTAAGGCACATAACTTCTTTATAAAAACACTGTTACTGCATTTAACAAACTACTTTGTTATGTAGCTGAGTATGACACCTATCTTTTTCCATCTATGCCCCAGAAAAATGAAGTTCAATTACCTACCCGGTCACATGGCTGATGTAATAAATGCAATTGTAGTAAAAGAGCAGGTATTGTCATTTCCAGTAAATGCTTTCTCTGTTTGGCACTTCACGAGCTGTAAAATTCAGGCAGATGAAAGAACTTACTGCTCCTCCAGCTGCCTTTATGCCTTCTGGCAGTTGGCCCCTCCCCTTTCCCAGGGCATTGTGGGAAGGGTGGTGGGTGGGGGCAGTGGGCAGGGTCCAGGATATAAGAGCCACAGCCTGCAGGAGGGAGGTGCGTGTGCTCCTGGGTTTCTCCAGGGTCAGTGATTTGCTGTCCCTGTAGCCTCTGCTGCTCTTGAGCTGCCCTAGCTGTTTGTTGCAGGTGTGTTTTGGCACTTAGAGAAGCAGAGGCATCTGAGGTCAGAGCTGCAGGACCAGCCAAGGTAAAGCAGCATATATAGTGGAAAGTACACTTGTGTGCAGCTTTCTGTTTTCTTCAGGTCAGTAATTTCCTCCTGGGCTGCTCTGGGTCAGTGCTCTGCTGCCCCCGTCGCCTCTGCTGCTCCCGAGCTGCCCCAGCTGTTTGGTGCAGGTGTGTTTTGGCACTTAGAGAAGCAGAGGCATCTGAGGTCAGAGCTGCAGGACCAGCCAAGGTAAAGCAGCATATATAGTGGAAAGTACACTTGTGTGCAGCTTTCTGTTTTCTTCAGGTCAGTAATTTTCTGTTGAGTGTTCAGGGATAGCAAGGTGGTTTAGTAGCATGTGTTGGTGTTTGTTTTTTGTTCTAGGTGCATTGCATTTTCCTGGAATTCCTGACTGTATGAAGATGGTACCTGGTTGTCTTTACCGGTTTTGCTGTATGCTGTGTAAGTTGCTGATGTTGCCTCTCTTAATAGGAATGATGGCAAGACTATCTAGCGGGGGTTAGGGTGAGCATCTTGTATGCCTCTGTATATGTAGTTTTAGCATTTTTTGAGAAAGCTGCATGGACATAAGGCATGGTGTTTTTCAGGGTATGGGACAGCTTGCCACTTTTCCCGATTTGCCCACGGAGTACCCCACTGTCTCTAGAACCTTGGCAGCTTGGCAGCAGGCCCCTTGCAGATTATAAGCATCAGGACTTCACTTATTTTGTGCGCCTTGTAGCAGAGCCTGTGGGAAGACAGGAGGTAGAGGGTGCCTGCAGAATGTAGGGCACTGCTCAGAAGAGCAGCTTCTGAGGAGCTGCCAATGTAGGTGGTTCATGGGATGCGAACACAGGGAAGGAGCTGTCGGTAAGGAGTGGGGTTCCTTCCCTGACAGTTCAGGAGAAGAGAAGGGGTTTCTAAAGTTTTGGGACTAGGGGATGGTTGGGAAGGGGAGGAGGGCTCATCAGCCTTTCTCAGACTGGTTTTGCAGTTGGATTTGGGTGTCCATGAGGCCTGCTCTGTTTTAGTCTCTCCACAGCTGGTGGGAGGCATAACAAAGTCATGAGAGATGCAGTGTAGACCATCCAGGCATCTGTGTCGCAATATGCAGGCCAAATGTCAGATGAGTCCTCTTGGAAAGCATTATGTACACAAAAACATGCTCTCCAGCACTCTGAAGTCTTTGCTTCTCTCTGCCTTTTACTTACTT
>NW_010540121.1:0-884 GCF_000687285.1 Phaethon lepturus | reverse complement strand
ATGGAGACCTCAGGATTTCGGCAATCTCGTCCTCACAGGGGTGAAGGAGCTTTGGAAATCTGAGGTGAGGAAAGGAGCCGGTGCACAGGCAAGCCCTGAGCCCCCGTCAGCGCCTGGGGCCTCCCCCGAAGCAGCGATGGCCAAAACCACCGTCCAGCCCCGCCGCCAGCAGCCTCCCGAGCCCCCGCGGACTGAGGGGGCCAGAGGGCAGCTCTGGGCCCCCCGGGCCCTGAATGGGGTGGTCGTGCGGGAACATGGACAGGTCACGGGTGCCAGGTGGCCACCCCGGTGCCGTCCTGGCCAGGCCATCCTGATGCCATCCCAGTGAGGCCATCCCAGCAAGTCCAGTCCCAGTGCCCTCATGGCGAGGCCGTCCCGGTGCTATCCCGGTGCCACCGTCCCAGCAAGACCAGTCCCAGCGCTGTCCCGGCGAGGCCAGTCCCAGCGGTGTCTCAGAGAGGCCAGCTCCGGTAAGACCATCCTGGTGCCATCCCAGCGAGGCCAGTCCCAGTAACGCCAGCTCCAGTGCCATCCCAGTAAGGCAGTTCCAGTGCCATCCCAGCAAGGCTAATCCTGGTGCCACCATCCCAGTGAGACCGGTCACAGCGTTGTCCTGGTGAGGTTAATCCTGGTGCCATCTCGGTGAGGCCATCCCAGTGCCAGCCTGGCAAGGCCAGTCCCGGTGCCACTGTTCCGGTGAGGCCATCCCAGTGCCACCCCAGTGAGGCTGGTCCCAGGGCCACCGTCCCAGCAAAGCTGTCCCAGCGAGGCCAGTCCCGGTGCCACTACCCCGGCGAGGCCGTGCTGGTGCCGTCATCCTAGCGAGGTCAGTCCCGGTGCCGTTGTCCCAGTGACGCCCGTCCTGGTGCCATCCCAGCGCCACC
>NW_010540120.1:0-1968 GCF_000687285.1 Phaethon lepturus | reverse complement strand
GGCAGCACGCGCTCGCCGGTCGCCTTCCCCATAACGCCGGCGAAGGGAAGCCTCGGCACGCTTCCTGGAGCTCTTCACCCCTTTCAGCGTACGGATAGCTCTGCTTTGCTGAGGTTACGCTGGGTTTTTTGGAGGTGTCTGAGGCTGCTCAGGAGAAGTGGTCTTCTCGGACAGGATTTTCGTTGGGAAAGACAGGAGAAGGTGCTCCTCCTGCTCCACGTTTCACCGTGTGCCCTGCGACTGACACGAGAGCCAAGGTGTCCCCTTGGCTTTTCTTCCATTGGAAGAATTGCCGTCTAGCCTAGAAAATGCAGGTGCGGGTGGTTGGGACGCTGTAAGGGGTCTGTGTTCGTTGCTGTCAGGTTTGCTGCCGTTTCTGTGCTTCGGGTCCCGCGGGAAGCTGCGCCCAGCAGCTCTTTCTGCTTCGGCATCCTTCGCCCCCGCCGAGGCTGGCAGCAAACCTCGTCAGGCTGCGCCGGTCCAGCCCGGGCAGCTTCTCCCTGGGGGCGAGACGCGCCTTCTGCGATACTCCCCAAAATTTCTTTTCACTTCGCGCTGCCTGGAATGTCTAATAACGAAACGTCGCAGCGAGGATATGTTTCTAGTTGTTCTGTATTTTTCAAACGGAGAAAGTGTGTGACTATTCGTCTCTGGCTGACTCTGAAATGACACCACAAGGCAGTGGGACTAAACGAGGTCCCTCTGGCCATCTTCGGGGAGAGGGGCAGCTCAAGAGAGATGGAAATACAGCTTTTATTAAGGGGAAAAAACCACCTTTCTCTGCTGTGGAGGTTGGCGTTAGGTTTGGATGAAGGCAGCCTTTCTGTCCTAGAAAACCTGAGACACCCGTGCTTTCCTTGGATTGCAGCAGGACTTCACTGGGACGGCTTGAGTTTGTTTTCCTAAAATATGAAAGCAGCAGCACAGAGGATTATTCCTGTACTCATGGCACTGGCCTGACTTGTGGATCAGTCCCTGTTTGTCCTGTCCCAAACCAGGGAACTGAACCTAATACCCTGTATCTCAGATGGGTGCTGTCACCTCCAGCGTTAAAGTTGGCTGCTTTCTCCCTGAATAACTGCTCAATTATTTATACAAATTGGCCCAACTCCACCCAGAAGAGATTTAAAGAAATGGGGCTGCAATGGGGATGCAAGAGGCCATGTCGCTGCTCCAGGCAAGGGGCCTCTCCTGGGGTGGGGACCACCACGGATGGGTGCCATCACGCCCCGGCGAGGACCCGTTGGGAGATGATTTTACCTCTGTGGGTTTGACTAGAAATCTGGGCTTGAGCCCAAGCAACCTTTCCAAGCAGCACTTCGTGGAAACTGGTAATTTGCTACCAACAAAAAAAAAAGAAAAAAAAAAAGAAAAAACAAAAAAAGAAAAAAAAAGAAAAAAAAAATTTTGGGTTTTGCCAACCTGACATTTTCTGACACAAGAAAACATGTTGTCAAAAAACTTCCCAACCACTCTGCTGGGAATGTGCTCTTTGCCATCAGTCCCCAAGGCTGGAGCGCTGGGGTGTTGAAATGTTACTACAGTCCTGGAAACTGTGAGTCAGCTTGTCCCCACCCACAGCAGATACTCGTGGGAAGGGCCTTGAAAAGCCTGGAAACCAGCGGCTCCTGCCTTGTGGAGTTTCCATTAACCCATTAACATTAATTTTGGGTCCGGTGAAATGCAGTATTTGGCGAATTTCTATCAGATTTTGTCTCTTCTTCCCCCCGTCCCCTTCCTGATTGTGACAAACTTTGGAGGATATTTAATTTCAAGCCGTCCCTAAGCGATTCGGCTGCCGTGGCCCCGGTTCGCCCCCGTGGGACGGGCTGGACCTGGGCAGCGAATGCAGCACCCGCCGCGGTGCCACCGGATCCGGCGCGGATTCGGATGGGCTCGCTGGTCGGCGAACCTTTCATCCCCCTTGGAGGAAAGGAGCCAGCGCAAAACCCTCCCGGCCGCGTCGCC
>NW_010540119.1:0-2548 GCF_000687285.1 Phaethon lepturus | reverse complement strand
AGGGGAGGGAGCCGCTCAGTAGGCTTGCGCCTCCGACATGTGCTGCGCGCAGCTTCGCCAGACCACAGGATCTGGCTCACTGAACGTGTGGAAGCAACACTTCTCTGTGTCTCACTTTACAAAGCCCCAAACAATAACTGTCTGTCGCTGCACAGGAGCTTAGGAGAAACATAAGTTGCTATTGGCATGGCGCGCGGCAGCCTTCGTCTTACACAACACCAGCAGATGTGAAAATAGCCCGGTGCTGCCTTGTGCGCTCCTCTGACCTCCCGTTTGCTTCTGGATCAGATTCCAAAGCTGGATCTTAACCTACAAGAGCCATAAAAGCAAAGGATTTGGCCCTATCAGGGACCTCTTCATAATCTAAGACAGATGCACTTCATGTAGAAGAGCACGCTGAGGTTCATCAGGGCAGGGGAGAGGCCGAGGCAGCATCAGCCTCCGCCGGCCCGCGCCGGCATCGCCCCATACTCTGGCTGACAATGCGCTGGAGGTGGCCCAGGGGCAGAAGGGATGGAAGCTCTTGCCAACCAGGAGAGCACCCAAAACCTCGCATCCTACCGCTCAGCTTACACCGAAGCTGCCTCTAGACCCTACCTGCCCCGGCGAAGGGGGAACCTCTGAGCTCCTGAGGTCCCATGTCCCCAATCCCCATGTCCTAAGGGCCTCCAGGGCTGCCGGAGCCAGCACAGCATGGGAGATCCCCTCCATCCACACGAGGTGCTCCTGGGGCTTCTCGCCCACGTGAAGAGCAAAACGAGTGAGAGCCCACGTGACTGCAAAGCCGAACCCAAAACCGGTCTGGGACGTACGGAGGGAAAAAGCACACGGAGGACAAATTGCTCCTGGAAGTGCGAAAAGGCAGAGGGAGAATTAAACGGAAGGCTGCTAAAGGCAAGCACTAGAGGGAGAGTTTAGTAACCAGCGGTGAAAGGGCATCCCTAGGAACAACCTGCGTAAATAAATTACTCTCTCCAGTGTCCCCAAGGATATCCAGCATCCCTGCTGCCTTTGGGACTGCACCAACCCCAAGCTGCAGAGGAACTTCCCAAGATGCCAGACAAGAAAACGAGGCGGGGGCATTGCTGCCACGGGGGAAGGGACTGGCGAACGAGCTGTCCTCCTCGCAGCCCTGCGAGGTACGGGGCTGCTCTCGTGGCCGTGCCGGCGCGCAGCCACTGGCACCCACCGCCTGCGCTCCAGCAGCGTTCCCCTCCGACCCACCACCCGCTGTCCCTTGGTGGAAATGTCACCCGATGGCAAAGCCCTGGAGAAGTCCGCCTCATCCGGGAGTCTAAAACCTGCTCCCGAAAAGTCCCGTCCCACCAACCTCCCCACGGTCCAGGCTGGGGAACGCCTCCCCGGTGCCGCCACAACCCGCCCACGGGCGATGGTTCACCCGACGGCGTCACCTACGGGCGGCTGCGCAGGCGGGCTCGGGGTCTACGAGAAAGCTTTTAGCCACCAGCTGAGCCACCACACCACCCAACTGCAGGCAGCTTGCACGTCAACGCACCGCAGTCTTCGTACACGAGTAACTAACAGAAGATACAAAATACCCGAGCTGCGGTATTTTGCCCCAGAATCCCTCTGGCCCCCACGCATGCCGGAGGGATCTTTGCCATTGCGTGCAGAGCCACAGGGTCACAGACAGCAGCAGAGGAGCATAATTCTAAGACTAACACGTGGGACGACCCGCTGATCATGGCTTGCCCGGGAGGGCGAAAGGCAGCCTTAGAATATAATCCATTTCAGGCGCTCTTAAATCTCCCCAATACAACACAGAGCCCTTTAAGCAAAACTAAACAACTTCCTTTAGCCTAAATAAATATTAAACCTAAGTGATGCATTAATTTACTCCAGTTCACCAAAGGCTAACTCCTACCCAAACTGATCATTATAAAAGAAATCCTATAATCCCTCGCTCCCATTCAGGCTCAAAACATGTAATCCTGTGAATAAATCCAGAAAGAAAGTGTAACAAAATGGGCAGTAAAAACTTACAGCATTCACATCTTTTCATCTACCATTAATACTGTAAACACTCACTCGAAGGCCCTTGAGTATGACTAATCTAATGTCTTGGCTCCCAACGCTAATCGCCGAAACAGCTCGCCTCTCGGTGTAACACCCGGCGAGATCCGCGCCCCCCCCCCACCCGCGGCCCAGGACCCCTCCGCAGCGCCCATCCACAGCGGATCCCCGCCTCAAATCCCGCAAAACGCTGCAAAATCAGCACGAAATGGAGCAAGTATGGTTCTAATAGCACCAGAGCGCAGAGCTGCCTTTTTTTCCCCCCCCCCCCCTTTTTTTTTTTTTTTTTTATTATTTTATTGCTTTGGAAGCCTGCAAGCTCCAACTGTATAAATGCCAATAACTTCCCAAGTTTTAAGGCTGCTGAAGTAAAAGATCAGATTTTAGCAAGTGCTTTCCAGGCAGCCAGCCAAACTTTTTCTGATTCACTAAAAGCACCAAAGGGAGGGGGAGAGGGAGGGGGCTGGAGGGCTGATTAACTTCAGTTACCGCACAAGCGCAAAAAAAACGTCTC
>NW_010540118.1:0-41031 GCF_000687285.1 Phaethon lepturus | reverse complement strand
TCTCCATCTGGATATTGAGCTGTTGACCACTGCCCTCGAGATGCGACCATCCATCTGTAAATTCTTTAATCCTGAAAGGAATGGACAGGTGCACCATTTTGGCGAAGTAACATTATTGCTTGCTGCAGATTCAGTGCTTACACTGTGCTGTCCCTTGGCACACCACCCTTTTTTAGCCATTAAAATATAGTACTTCTCTTTTACAGGGGAGCGAAGGGCATACTCCCCTTTCCTGGATCAGGACATCAGTCCTGTGTGTTGGACCGAGGCCCCTGTTTCCCTCTCTTCTTCACAGAGATGGAAATGGACAAATTCTCAGAGCTACAGCTTGTCAGAGGGAGGCAGGACAAAGCCCAAAAGAAAACTTGAAATAGAGTAGCACCCCCATAAGTGCACTTGGGATAAAGCAAGTGTGTGAGCAGGTTCTTTAAAGAACCGCAGTCTAAATACTTTTGAAGTATAAATTCCTCTTTTGCTTTCTGTAGATAATAATCCTTTAGCGTTTTTCTGTATGAACGTTTTGTGAACCTGCTTTACCATCACACCAGCAAAATAGTTTGCATTCTACTGTAGTAGTGGGTGCTGATTTTGCACAGCTCTTGATATGGTTAAATGTTCCCACACAGGGAAGACAGACTTCAGAATTGCTTCCATTTCCTAGCATGTGCTAGACATAATTAGAAAAAAATACATATATAGAACTCTAACCATGTTGGTGTTGATAAATATTTTACAATTATTTGACACTTGTTGCAAGTATACATGATACATTACTTCTGATTGCAGTCTGCAGTGAAGCTGCATCCTGTAGATGCCATAAAAATGGGAGAACCCTTCATTGACTTTCTCTGTGATAATGTTAATAAAAGAGCAATTAATATAAATGAGCAGTAAAAATACAGAAAAATTACCAGTGCCTGTGGTGAGTCAGTTAATAAGAAAGTAAAAATATATGAAATAATTACAGTGTTTGAAAGGTAAAAAAGGCATGAGAAAAATGACTTAGTGGAATATTAAACTTGCTCCATGAGACATTAGAGCACATAGCTTACAATATATTATTTACTTCTTAAGACCCTTTGACTGACTTACTGTCATAAATGTACTGACATATTTAGTTCTCTAGTCATTTTAAACCCAACTGAATGAAATTAAAATGCAGATTTCTAAAAGTTTGTCAGTCAAATGAGTGCCCCAGTAGCCCTGGTAGCATGTCAAATCTCTGCAGGGGTTTTAGGCAGGAGGATCGTTGGGGGAAGTGTAAGTTAACAGATACTTTTTCTCATTGTATTTTATTAGTATAAAGTATGTTAGCATTTGTTAGAGAAATATTTCTAAATTGGAAGCTTAAAATCAATATATTTTTTATTTCTAATTAATACTTTAATTTTTAATTACTATTTTAAAATCTTCTGTTAGAGCAACTGAAAGTGCATCTTGAAAGGATGTTGGACTTCACTGTGAGTGAAAGAGTATCAGTATTTTAGTATTAATCGTTGCTATATAATTGGGAATAGTATTATTCATGACAATCCAGAACCAGAATTTTGGTCTCCAGGAAGAAAAGTTGATGTAACTGCACTCATTCTGTGCTGACTTCACATTCAGCCATCAGTTTATTGGGAAACAGTTTAGTTATGTATTATTATCCTCTGATCAGTGAGAAGTAGGCATACAAATTGTTATATCCTGTTTCTGCTGGGGATTCTTCTTCATTTTCACATGGGTTAAAGGCTGAAATTATCTCAGTTTATTGCCCATTGTGCCTGTAGTTTTTTCTTGGTTTCTTCCTTTCAATAAGTGTTATTTGTCCTTTTTGCTATTTGCATATTTTTGTAATGTTGACACTTCATCATGAAAAAGGTCAATGAAATATTTCCCATTTTTTCTTATTGTTTATCACAAAATAGGTATCACAAAGTATTGTGTCACAAATATGATTTATTTGATAGAGTGGAAGCTTCTGATTTCCTCATATGTAAAATGAGGCTACTACAGAATTTATTATTTTACCCCATGTCTCTTTAGTCGGTCTAGGCTGTAAATTTCCAGGTCCCCCTACCATGATGGGACTGAGGTTCACCTTGGGTTACAGTAATTTCTAAAAAAAAAAGGAATAACAGTGGTGGTTCATTCCAGTAGTCTTCCTCACAAATGGAAGACTGGAATTGTTAATAAACAAAAAGTGATGTTTTTCTTTTTCTTCAACTGTCTCCAAAGAAGAACAAGGATAATTATCCTTCTTCAGTCTCCACGGTTAATCCTCTTCTCTGTTGCTCCAAGTGTCATTTCTATTCTGCTCCCCTACAGCAACCCTGGGGATTGTGATCATTCCTGTGCTTTTTAGAGAATTCGCTGTCTTTTTACTTTTTAGTATGAACGTGAAAGGTTCGCAAGTCTTTATACTAGTGGCAGTCAGAAATCAGAAGTAGATATTGGAAAGTTATGTTTGAACACCCTAAAAATGGTTTGTTGCAAGTCATTTGGTAGTGAATTCATCTTGGTTTTCATACATTCCAATCACTGAGTGTTTTTCTTGACACTGTGGCACCTATCATGCCCAGCCTTCCCAGGGTACAGAGCAGGAGAAAATGGATTACGCCCTCAACAATAAAAGGCGAGTCATTCGACTGGTTCTGCAGTGGGCTGCTTTATATGGAGATTTACTACAAGAAGATGAAGCAGCAATGGCCTTTTTGGAGGTATGAAGGAATCGTTGTATCATTGTACTGAAAAGTACCTACTAAGCAAGATGAGCTGAAAGCCTGTTCCCAGTCTGTAGAATTGTGTTACGAACTACAGAGAAGTGGGTCATTTCAAATTGCAAACGCATAACACTGTTTTCTGGGTTTTAGCTGCAGGTGCTATACACACTACAGCAGCGCTTGAACCATTGTCATCCCCTGGACCTCTGAAAATACCTGCCAGACTTGCAAACCCCTTTCAAACCACTGCATGGGTAGATTGCTTTATAGCAATAGATGAATTTGCTTTTTTTAGTATTTTCTTGTGAATAGGTCAGAGGCACTACAGGTTGAAGTAGGGGGCTGTTTATGCCTGCCTGAGGTGTGCCAGGAAGGAGCTCAAGTGTTCTCACTCTACAAAACCAAAAATCCTTTCCGCTTGAATGAAAGCTGTACTGCAGCTATTGAAACTTAAGATCTTTGTCTTCAGAACCCTTATGATCCCTTAAAATTATTTAATTCCTCAGACATTTGTTGTAAGATCTTTTTGGTAGGTGCCACATCCTTGTATTTCTAAGATAAGATGCACTGCCAATATCATGTTAAGTCATCGTGATTGCCATTATTATATTTTGTGTTTATGGATCACAATGCCATATGTTACTGGCTGAATGGATGTTCTTGCTCCAAAGAGCTTAAAACAGAATCTAAGACAAGAGTTAGCAGAGGGGAATAAAGAGGGGCCTTAAGTATGACAGACGTATAGCAAGCTTACATGGGAAAACTTTTCATAATAGACAAGCTTTGGAAACAGATATAACGTCTTGGTTAGTCCAGAACTTAAAAGAACAGCTACTAGTTGCAAGCACATAGAACCTTCTTTGGGTCAGTTTTATGTAGGTGTAGCAGGAAGAGGTTCGAGTAGGGTTTAAAGGAGGATAGTATCGTAGCGGACTGGAGTAGCTGAGAGTCAACAACTCAGAAGCAAATGAACCACTAAGGACTACAACGGCAGTTGGAAAAAAAACCCTATAATGCCAGATTATTTGTGAATTTTATAGTCTTCATCTCTGATAATCTGAAAATGCAGTTTTTGCACAAGCAGTCAGTGGTTACACAGTGAGCTGAGGAGCCTCATCAGGCTTCCCTTCTGCATGTGTAACTCTTGCTTTAAATCAGCTGGAGATAAACAAGTAGAAGTAATAGAGGGTTGGGCCCAGCATGTCTTCCTCTGTGCAGATTATCATTCTTTATAATCATAAAGCTATCAGATGTCATCTCATAATCCTCTGAGTACTGCTCATTTACCTCTATGGTTATTTAAAGACTATTCTGTATCATTTACAGGAATTTTATGTATCTGTATCAGATGATACTAGAATGATTGCAGCACTAAAGGAGCAACTTCCGGAGCTAGAGAAAATTGTAAAGCAAGTGTAAGCAGAGTTTTTGCTTCTTTCCTCTCCCCGCCTTTTTCTCAGTAAATAAAGAGAATTTATTGCTTGTATCAAAAATCCATTCTATGAATAGCACTCAGTCATACAAGACTGAATGTTTGCATGCAAGCTTGTTTGGATGAATGTCTATGGCCCTCTTATTCCACATCATTCTTGCAAACACCAAACTCTCATTAAAAGGTTGATAGAAGGAATAAGGAATTACATACACACCATTGAAACTAAACTGGATGCTTATTTCATGCTTACCTGGATTTCGTACAGTATTTTCCCTGCTTTGGTCATAGATTGACTATAGTATCATCTAGTCTTCGTATATGCAAACGTTAGTATGTTGATATTGTAGTTTGACAAGTGGTCCATGTTCTATAGGTCATTTTGTACGCAAAGTCTCCCAGGTAATATTTAATTATAAATTCTATGCTTTACTTTTTGATAGTTCTGAAGAACCTAAAGCACCACAAAAGAAGGTAAGATAATTTATTTGTCCATTTTCTAAAGTAAAAGCTTTAGCACAGCAAATCCATAATCATCTTCTCTTTAGTAATCATGGATATATTAAAACAACACACTGAGAAACAGCTTTAACATTTTGTATTGCTACTCTTTTTCCTGCCATTGATAAGAGATTTACTGTAGTTCGTGTCTACTCCATAAGGCTTCTTTTTTGCATTAATGTGAATCCTGATGATTAATTTTCAGCACAAAGTTCTTCTACAGCTGTTCAACACAAGTGATGACAGAGCACAGAAACGCCAGCCTATCAGGGGCAGCGATGAAGGTGAGTTCCTGCTCTGCAAAGTTTTCTTCAGCCACTGAGATTTGCAGTAAATTTGTCTCTCTCAAAAAAATGGTCTAAAAAGAAACAAAAGTACCTACCTATAGTTTTGAAGCGTGGCCTGAAGCAAACTCCATTTGCTTTTGCTAGCTCAGCATTATCCATTGGTGATTTGAAGTGATTTAATTTTCCCTTAATACTTGTGCTATCAAACACTGCTTCTTCAGAGGAAGATGTAAAATCCTTTAAAATAGGGAATGAACAAAACGGGTAAGAACCAGTACAGACAGTGTCTATGCAGGTAATGGCAATAAATGTGCAATAGATACTGGGTAATGAAGGTCATTTTTGAGCCTCTGCGTCCCCTGCGTAGCTTGAGCTAACATGTACCGGTCTTCCTTTGTGAGACAGGAGTGGAGCAGATAATCGTGCCATGGATCTCTGCCCCGTGGCACACAGCCTAGAAAACAAAATCTGCTGGTTTGCCCTATTGCTATTGTTTGACTCTCTGAAGAGATCAAGGTAAAATTTACAGCAGTGTATCAGAATATCATTTTCAGTTGTACTGGCTTTTCACATTGTCCTTTACTTCAGGCAGGTTGAAGCACTGCTATGTGAACAAAATCCTGAGCTCTGCTCATGAGAACTGTTCACTGTAAACAAAGATGCATGCCCCTTAAAACTCATAAATCTGAGGATTTCTTTGCAACTGCTAGGGCCAATGATTGTTTTGGTGCATCTTCACCACAGAAAATAGCTTCTGCTTCAAGGTGTTTGATATTAAAGGATAGCTCTCACTAGCAAACAACGGCAAAAATAAGGGAACAAAATGAAAGGTCATATAGCTGAGAAAGCTGGTGGCATAAATCAAACCAACAGAAGAGCCTTTTCAAAAGCTGGAAGTAACTGCACATGAACAGCAGACATCCTCCCAGGCATGCAGCTTCTGTTGTGCATATCAGTGTTTCTCCTAGGTCTACAAAGAGCGAAACAGTTGCTGCTGCCATGGAATGTGTCTGTGTGGACAGGCAGCAACTGCCCCTTTCATGTGGCTGCACCATTCACATTCGCAGGGCAGGCAGCACACTGAACATTGAAAATACATGGACATCTATAACCCCAGGGGCTGCTTGGCTTGCCAGCTGAGCTGAAGGAGTGTTTTGCTGAGTATTTTGCTAACTTCTTCTGTCTTAAATTCATGTTGCTTTGGGCTGCCTTGCTTTTTGCTGGCTAATGTACTATCGTATTGATTTCTAGGCAGCCAGAGGCCTGGGTTCATGTATTACTCTGAGCCAATTTGTACTGCACACTCAAATTCTTATTGTTAGGGTATTTTTTTCATCATCTACAACATTCTTGATTCAGCAATTATATACTTGCTTATAAAAAACAGGTTGCAACACAGTTTGATTTAAGTTGTTGATTGTAACCAAAAATCTATTTTCAAATCTATTTTGTAAATATGAAAAGTATTTTCTGTAATTAAGACAGTTTGCAGCCAGTTTTCCTGAGTCTTGAAAAGCAGTGTTGATTTAAAATATTATAATGTCTGGAACATAATAAAGTGCCAGATTAAATTGGCATCCATAAATAATGTAGCAATACTGAAACACTAGTACTTCATGGTTTACTAAAAGCTCTGGGAAATCAGAGATTTCTACCTTAGAAATTGTAGAACATCTGAAGAATGGAGAGCTATCAAAACTGTAGTGATTTATTGTTGCTTTATTTGTTTCATTTGTGAGGATGGTTACTAAAGTGAACTGTAATTTGTACAGTAAAGTCTCTGCGGTTGTTATATGTGGCATACACAGTGCAATCTTTTTTTCTTTAGTTCTGTTTAAGGTGTACTGCATAGACCAAACCTATACCACTATCCGGGTGCCAGTGTCTTCCTCTGTGAAGGAAGTGATCAGCGCAGTAGCAGATAAGCTGGGTTCTGGAGAAGGCCTCATCATAGTAAAGATGAGTTCAGGAGGAGGTACTGTATTTCCATCATCTTAAACACTTCTCACAGTGAAGCAGAATGTCAGGAGGGATTGAAAGACTAATTCACTCAAGGCTTTTACATCCCTGTGCATGTTCAACTGGTACCCAGGTTCTGTCTTAGAGGCAAGTCCTTTCCCTACTGCAGGCACAGACTGGAGCTCACTTGCGAGAAAAATTGAGCAGCTCGTGTATCTGCATGCTACAAAGCAGAGCTACCCCGTTTCCTTCACCATAAGACGCGTAAGAGTTTTTTAACAACAGGGATAGGAAGTAAACATGGATAATGTCAGGCTAGACATATGAATCAGCAACACCAGAAAACACTGCAGTGCAGACATTCCAGTAGTGGTCACTACCATTCTGGCCGCTCTGTCCATGCAAACCACTGCTGAGCAACTTAGTGCCAAGCCCACTGACCTAGTGTTGGCAAAGGGTGAGGAGTCAGACCCCCGCTGTAGGCTGTGGAAATGGGAGAGTAACTGCAAGGTGAATTCGGCTGGAGAATTGGTATTGCTGAAGTGCTCTGCTTGAGTACGACTGTGTGGACACACACAGAGCTAATGAGAGCCGTGTTGGAAGGCATTTTTGCAAACAGTGATGCCTGCCAAAACCAGCTCACTTCCTGAGAACTGGCGGCTCTACTTTCTGCAGTTGCAGCAATTTTTTATTGTCAGATTTGCTGACAGCCAGCACACGCTGGAAGTGACTGTTTTGTAAGTTACATTATCTTTTCTCTACCTGTGATGTGATGCTCTTTTAGAATTGCTGTAATGAGATTTGAATACAGTTGCATTTCATCACCTCTTTATGCAGTTACTGTCTTCCAAGGCAATTTCTATTAAGAACAGCTCTCCAAATGCTTACAGCTAGAGAAGAATGAATGGAGTCCCTAATTATGGCTGAATTTTTGCAGGTGGTTTCTAGAGATGGCAGCACAGGCTTCTTGACCTGTCTGTACAGTTTGGGGCTGGGATTCCAGTTCTGTATGGCAGTTCTGTAGGAAACTGTTTTGGGCTGAGCTGGTTGTCATGTTTCTTCAATAAAGAGGACCTTGTAGTCAGGTATTGTGAATCCTGGACATTGGTCTACTGCGCAAAAGTTGTTCCCAGAAGGGTGATCTGTGGAGCTGTTGGATCAGTCCTGCTGTAAATTCTACATATATATAATAAACAATCATTTTTTCTGTGTTTACAGAAAAGGTTGTGCTTAAACCTCATGATGTTTCAGTGTTTACAACTCTCAGTGTTAATGGACGGCTGTTTGCTTGCCCACGTGATCAGTTCGATTCATTGGTATGTATGTGTGCAGTTCTCAGAAAGTTCAGTTCTTCAGTTCATTTGAACACTTGGCCCTTTTTGCATTGTCAGTGCTTTAGGTAAAAACTAGTGGAAACATTCACAACAAAAGGCTTGTCACAGTGCTGTGGGATGAGCCCTGAAATTAAAACAAGGTAATGTTATAATTTCCTAAACTAGAGCAGAAATCTGTCTGATCCACATGACAGCAATTGATGCCAGTATTCTCTGTGTCACACTGAGCATGTAGGAGGAGCTGAATATTGTCACTAAGACATGCAGTAATTCCTGATTACAGAATTATCTCCTCAAGGCCAAAGGGGTATGTTGTTGAAGATAGCTGTTACCAATGAAAGCATTCTGGAAACTCCATTTCAACAGTAGATTCCTTAAAATCTTTTCTTTCTCAGCCCCACAAAATACTGTGTCAAAGTCTCAGATGATTCTAAGTAGAATCACAGAAAATATTCCTGGTAGAAAGTCTATTTTTTCTTAAGTAGAATTGTTCATAGGTACTTAGTTTATACAGTAATTCTAACGATCTCCATGGGGTCTGCTTTTATAGAGTTTGATTTGACTGTACTTTTTGTTCCTTTTATTTCATTAAAAACAAATGTCATTGCCAAGTCATGTCAGCATGAACTCTATTACTCCTAGCCTTGTTTCAGCCTCCTGCATGCTTTTAACAAGCCACTTAGTATGTGTGCCTGATTTCTTTAACAGATACGGTAAAATCTGTGCTTTGCTACTGCTTTCAATTTAGCAACCAAGGAATGCACATCCAGCATACTGTAGTTCCATGCAGGGATACCTCTTGTTCAGTTTATTAAATTCTGGTGCTCCCTTAAGGTTAATTAATCCTGCTAAGTAGATACCCTCATGGGGTGAGCTACTCTAAAGCAGGCATATTGCGTCAGTACAACTACGCTGGGTACTTTTATATGGCTCTGCATTGTCTGTGTAGACATACTTTTGGCAGCAAATTGTCATGACTTTCTGTGCCTTTTCCCCTGAGCTATCCACCATGGATCAAGTACTCGAAATGCTACAGGGAGCTCTAAGATACAGGGCTGCAATGTGCTAGTTTTCATCAACTGGACTGACTTCCGTAGGCATTAGGGAGGAACACTAGGCACCTTTAAGAAGGTTCTCAGCACTGTGTAACAGAACACAGCCCCTTATCAGCTGCATTTTTTCAAAGAGGTATAAACAGATGGAATAACGTTACAACCTTGCCACCCTCCCAGTTTTATCCTTTCACGTTCCAATTTCTGGCTGCTGCCTGTGCATGTATATTTATTGACATTACACTTGGCAATTTCCGTGTGAAAATTTTTCTGGATTAGATGAATTTTCAAATATGCAATGAGTTTACATGCAAGGGCTTCTTTCCTACCCTTGGAAAATATGCGTTTGTTATGGTAACAGCTATGTTGTGTTTGTCTCCAAATCAGGGAAAGAAAGCCCTCTTTCAGTCTGTGGGTAATTCTCTTTCCACAGATTTCCACACATTAGGATTTTCTAAACAAAACGGATGTACTTTTAATTCATATCTGTCTTAAACTAAAGAAATTTTGTGCTTGTGTAAATCCTAGTTCAGAGGAATCTGCAGGCTGTTATAAGATTGATGTATTGATGTCTGTCCTGATTTTTTTTAGATAATACTTTGCTTATATACACTATTTTAAAAAATTGTAGATGGACCTTTTAAGGTAATAATGCCTGTGGTTTAGTTTAATAATTTTTAATTAGTTTCTATTATGACAATATTTGAAAGACAAGTTTTCCCTAGAGTAGAAAGCAAGAACTCATACAGAAATAAAGCTCCTACATACTGTGTGTTATTAAGTGATTTGATGTATTAGTCCAGTCAATCCTTTTTCTAGTGCTAATATAATATCCTTATATAAAAGGGAATTCATTTAGTAATCTTATTTTTGACACTGCAGTATGTAAATATGGTCTGTTAATCTTGCAGACTCTACTGAGTTTGTACTCTGAAAGGAGCCTGTTGGCAATTCCCTGCTCTGTAATTACTTAACAAAGAGCCGATGAGAAATTGAGGAAGAAACTTGTAAGTGAACTCTACTGCCCTCTCCTGGAATCAAAACAATTAAAACGTGGGTTCACAGGAAGCTTTACTGGTGTAACGCATTGGAATTTGCAAGAGGGTTGGTTGTTAGTATTTTAGCAGCACTAGTTCAAACACTTTGACCCTAATATATACAAGAGACTACTTCAAATCTGACTTGCTCTCAAGCCCTCTTTTAAATCTCTTTTTAATATGAGGTTTACTTGTGTGCAAAACTGTAGATCACATCTAATTTACTGGGTGGCATGGAAGCATATTTCAAAAATGTTTTATACTTGAATGATTTAAAGGATTCTTTCTCATAAGGCTGTGAGCATATAATTTTAATTAGCATAGCCAGGAGTTTTGCAATCACAAATAGCACATTTCTGTACCATCAAAGAGAAAGTATGAGGCTTATTTTATAAATCAGATCAGAAGATCTTGCCATCACTGCAGATTTCTGAAGTATGGCAGATGTAATAACTCTCATCATTAGAATCAGTAATTTGCAAAAGTATTTGGCTTGTACTTTGTGGCCTAGTTATTTGTGTATGTGAAAAAGGAAACTGATAACAAAAGCTTTGTGGAAAGACCTATGCTCCTAAACAAATATACATGCTGTAGTTAGCACAACGTGTATTGAAGTATTTATTTCTGGCTTCAAATTTTAGAACAATCTAAAAATAACACACTGAGAACAGTCTGTTTTATTTCCTTACAGTGCCTCTGAAGAGCTTTCAAATTTTCCTGACTGTCCTGGGCATAGTGGATACTGATTTTGCACAGGGCTTCTCATTTTCTAATGCCAGCCTGTGTTTAAAAGCAAATTTCAGTTTTAATGTTAGAAACATGCTTAGGAAAGTGGTCATACTGAAAAAAAGGATCAGAAACATTATGGAAGAAAAGCACCAGTCACGCAATTTAGTATTTCTAAAATACTTTTATACCATTTTTCCATTTGTAGGCACCATTACCAGAACAAGAAGGACCATCTACTGGTACAGTGGGAACATTCGAACTGATGAGCTCCAAAGACTTAGCACATCAGATGACCATTTATGACTGGGAGCTTTTCAACTGTGTGCATGAGGTATGAGGATCTATCTATTCCGCAGATTAGAATCTGTTAGAAAATGTTTAGTTGTACATTGTAGGTTTGTCCATTATTTGAAAAACTTTCTCTAAGCTTGATTTTCAAAAATACCACAATAAAACCACCTACAAGTTTTGAAAGTATAAGGCATCCTTAATTTTATAGGCAAAATGCAAAAATAAAGTTGAATTTCTCCTGAACATGCACTGCTTATTGAATTCCTTTTGTATGTTTTACGGTATTAAGCTATTTATACAGAGTCTGTAGGTATGCTTTTAGTATGCCTCAGCTATTGTCTACTGGATTTGCAACTTGACTCCTTGTCACCTGTACAGCAATAAACGTAAACTGCAGAGCAAATTCCAGACTAGATACTTACCTGGTCATTCTTAGCCTCTTTCCTCTGACCAAAAGATGAGATTTCTAAAAAAAAAAATCCCAAACTGGTTTGTTTGTTTTTTTCCTAGCTGGAATTGATCTATCACACTTTTGGAAGACACAATTTTAGAAAGACCACAGCAAATCTGGACTTGTTTTTAAGAAGATTTAATGAAATTCAGTTCTGGGTAGTCACTGAGATTTGTCTTTGCTCTCAACTCAGCAAGCGTGTTCAGCTGTTAAAGAAGTTTATTAAGATAGCAGCCCAGTAAGTATACAATCATCTGTGAGCTGGAAATGAGGTTCAGCATAGTTGATTTGTTGTTATATTTCTTTTTTATTTTCAGACAGCCACACACAGTAGAGCTTAAAATGTTCTCTATTTGGTAATTCTGTATTCTATCCTTAATAGGGCTGTATAGAACCTTGTTAATATATACTCTTCTTTCCTGTCCTACTCTTCATTGCTCCTTGATCTCTTAGGGCCATGTTTTCACATAAAATTTGTGAGTAAATATATTTCAGTTCATTAGGAGAATCCTTCATTTACCCTTGCATGCATTAGCAAATATTAATATGCAAATTAGTAAATATTAACAAACTGAGCCTTAATGTTCCTGACAACAGACTTATTTCTGGTGCTGTTCAGGAAAACCATTCTCAGAATTGCCCTGAGTGAGACAACCGAGAGGGGAGAGCAAAAAGGTGTAGCATGGAGATGACGAGGCTCATGTTACCTCCAGTTTGCATGGGATATTGTTTTAATACTTTTGTTTAAAAATGCAACAATATGAACATCCTTTTTTGTTACTAAGCGTAACAAAGTTGGCTAGCAGGCAATTCTTGCTGTCTTCTATTCTTTTATTCATATTAAAACTTAAACTCCTTGTAGCCTTCATGCCAAAGATGTTGGCCTTGACTCCTGATCACTGAAGTCAAGGGTAAGGATGTGGCTGACTTCAGAGGGAGCGGGGGCATGCCCCTGCCCTGCATAGCTTCAGGTTTTTATCACTGTTACCCTCTGCCTTCCTTTCTAGTTCATGGCGTATTCTACATTCATTGCCATCTAAACAGTTTGCTGAGGTGTGCAGTGAACCTGCCTGTTTAAGGGTTTGTCCATGACTTTGGGCACTGTGACTAGCGAGGCCTTTGGCAGTCTTACTGAACAAAGAAGCGATTACTTGCAGTTAAACCATGAGTTCTAACTTTTTTGCAGCCTTAAATGTAGTTGTATGAAGGAAGAGATTAATATTACAGCTGAGATGCCGCCCTCCTCCCAATTAATAATTCCACGTAGCTGAAATCCATGTTCGCATCGAAACCCTCCACCGGCGTGCCTCCCTCCCCCGGGAAGGGCCCTGCTCTGCAAGTCCCGACTTCCTTCTGGCAACTGCTTTTGAGCCCTCCGCTCGGATAACGGTTGGTCGGAGCGGAAGATTTTCAAAACCTAGTAGTGGGCATGCAGGACCGCGTTTATATTCAGAACGAAGGACAGAAGTTACCTTTTTAGTTTCTAAAAATATACATGCCGCATATTCCGGTACCTCATTCCGCAGAGCAGAACTGGCAAGCGCGCCGCCGGCCTGGCGGGCCGTGTCCAGGAGAGGGCACTGGCAGCCACGCACAGGCGAGTCGGGGTCTTTTCTGAACTCAGAGGCACGAAATGGGAAAATGTTGAAACGTGGTTAATTAAGATACGATAGTAATTTCCATAAACACTTGAAATCAAGTATCCTAAAAATGACAGTTAAATATCTCCTTAATAAACCGCGCTAGCCTGTGGGTGCCTCAGTGTCATGGGTTTAATCCTATGCTATTTACAACAGCTTGACAACCTCCTGTTTACTTCCATGTTTCTGGTATCACTACAACGCTAAAAATAAATAGCTAAAAGCGGTCTGCTCTGCTGACTCCTCTTTGTCTCCTAAAAGCAGAGAAATCCAAAGCACAAGATTTTCCTCTGTGCAAACGGAGCGGGCAGGTTTAATTGCCGCCGCTGGAAAGGCGCGGGGAAGTTTTGCCAGGCTGCTGCCCTGGGTGCAGTGCTGCCATGGTAACGGGTGCTACAGCAGGCGGTAAAACAAACACAGAGTGCACCCGAGTTAGAAGGGAGAAAAAGCCAAGGAATTGGATCAAAAGATGCGGGCCCAGGCCTTGAAGCAGTATCTTTGAGGAAGTTTTGCTTCTGAAGATCCTTGAGACCTAATGAGAACTTTACCCTACCTAGAAGTACTAGACGCATTAGAAAAGTGTTCGGGGAGAACAGCTCAGTGCTGCACTATTAATCTTAGGCATGACTGGTGGTAACGAGATGCCTTGCACGTACCGGTTTTCAAAGATAACTGTTACCGAGAGTCCTGTTTCAATTCTGTGAGTGGCGTTTCAGACGCCGTCGCAGAAGGCACGTCATTTTGTGTCTGCCACCCCGCGCACCCTGTGATGTGTGCTCCCTGTCTGTGCAGGTGAGCACAAGGCTGGCCAAGTGCTGGCTCCAGGTGCTGTGCACGTGTGCTTTCAGTTCCAGGAGCCGTTGTTGCCTTTGCAACAATCTGCTGGGAAAGGATGTAGAGGTTACCAGGTTCATCTCTTCTCCAGTCATTGTAGGATTAAACTTTCAAACAAAGGGAAGAAGCAAACTCTATTTCCTACAGTGAGTTATTCCTATATTAATTGTATTAGAAAGGCCTTCTAGGATGTACTTACACATACTCATGTGGATATCCACAAACCCAATTTGCATATATTTCCTCTTTGCAGATATACCACAGGCTATTTAGAAGCCTTCTGGTGTATCGCTGTACTCAGTTTTATTCAGTTTTTGAAAATCATTGTTTCCGTACACATGCATGTGTTAGAAGCCCAAGGAGCCTGTAAGAAATTTTTGAAGGGTATGTGTTTATGGGGAAAATGCCAAGAGGTTTTAACCACATGTGTGTTTGTGTTGGAGGCAAGAGCGTGTGCCTATGTGTGTCCTCACAATTCATACTAACAGGAAGATTGTTCCAATACAGTCTGTTTCGGGAGGCAGAGGGACCTCTGCTCTGAGCACACTGTTGTGCTTTGGAGGATCCACTTTCTGATGTTTTACGGGCAGCATATATGCAGTGGAGCCATGCAGCACTGTTTCTCCCTCCTTACAGTGGTCCTCTGACTGGAACTGAGCTATGTAGTGTAGAGGCTGTAGAATTTACAGAATATTTGGTGTAGAATGTCATACATCTAGATGGATTTTAACAGGGACTTTGTCAAATTACATTGCTTAGCAGAGTATTTGGCAAAAATTTTCCTTTTTAAAATTACAGATAGATTCAAATTACATATTGCAGACACATATTCAGCTGCCTACTATGTTTGAGCACTACTGCTGTGTGGTACTAATTATTTTTACTGTGCCACAATTTATTCTCAATGTCACAGGCTGTGGTCAGATATCCTCTTCTGGATTTAGTTGTGCCTGGGAAAGAAGTTATCACTGACAGCCTATCCTGGCTGCTTTTCATCCTTATCTCCCCTCAGATCCACTAACGAGGCACTCCCTGACCTGCTCTAGTGTGAATAAGTTGGGGTAGCCTCAGCATTTCAGCTTATCTCCACTAACCTTGCTCGCTGTCCCTACTGATGTGGGAGAATTTGTATGAGCAGCTCTGCCAGAAGATCTGAGGGGGCAGCAGTCTCCAACAGACAGACCAGCAGATGGGAGAGCGCATTTTTTCACGTGCTTAGTGTTCACACAGTGCAGGCACAAGTGAGGCCCAGATCGAAAGGACTCGCCCACTCAATACATTGAGTCTGATGAAATGGGACAGAAAGAACAGAGTAACAAGAGAGTGATGTGGCAATTACGAAGTCGGACAGTAGGATGTGATGATTGTACTAATTTCATCTGGAGCTGACAATACCTCAGAGGAGCTAAAAGCTTCAGCGATTAATAAAAAATGCAAGAATCGTGAAAAGCTTGCGTCTTGTTAAAGTTTTCTTGGTAAACAGCAAATGAAGCAGAGACTGAGGTTCTGAAATCAGATGTTGGCAAATCAGTTGTGAAAAATAGCAAATTATCTGCAGGAACCTAGCGAGACACAGATTTGAGAGATACAGGTTTGTTCTCTCTCTTCCCTTCCCATTGAGTCAATGAGCCACCTGATGCAGTCCCAGATGAGCAGTTGTGTGGGCTGTTCCTGTCAGATTGTGTCTACTCCTGCATATGGTGTATTGGATCTTCCGTAATACTCATTTACATGTTCCAGTTTTTCCTGATCGGTAACAAAAGTTCTCCTTTGCGTTAGGGATGAAGGGTGACCTAGAGCTGCTTGTGCCCAGGAACTCTTTAATGATGCTGGTAACAAATGGTGGTTCTTTGTTTGAAACATCCTAAAGAGTTCCAGAATCTACAAGTACTGGTTAGAAATCATACACAGCGAGAGGTCACCGGCACACAGGCATCTCTAGACAGCTGGTCTTCTCCTTTTAAAAAGACTCAGCATCCCTGTAAACTGCGATGAAGATTGTTTAGGGAGAGCTTCCAGCATTCAGTAGCTGTTCGGAAGCTGTCAGCAAGTTCTGCAGCAAATGAGGCTGTAAACCAGTTGCTTCCACTGTTTCTGGTATTCCCTGGGACTGAACAGAGCCCAGTTTCAGGACTGTGTTTCTGGGAGGGGTGGAACTTCAAAGACTCCTTTAATGTCCTTGCAAAAGCTGGCACCCAGTGAAGTGGAAGCAGTAGGTCATTTCAGGAGGGAGGGGAAAGGAGCCTCCAGAGTGTGGTGAAATACTCACACACTGGTGGTGTGCTGCAGGTGTGCTGGCCAGGGCTGCCCAAATTCAGTCACATCTATGCCAGATGCCTGGTTTCAGCTCTTTTAAGGTTATGTGTTCTTCTGCCCTGACTGATACATACAACGTAAATCCTGGCCCTTTGTGTTTCAGCTGTAAAGAATACAAAAATCTGAATTCCTTTTTCGCTATTATTATGGGACTGAGTAATGTTGCTGTGAGCCGTCTCTTGTTAACATGGGAGGTAAGTCTTACCTAAAATCCAATTCCAAAAAGTTTGACTGGGATTTGTGCTTTTAGTTAGCAAAGACATGACTTGGGCCTTTATTATTGATAGAATTGGATCGACTAATTCAGTTCCTGAGCATAAGCCTTTATCTAAGGCTGACAATTTTTATTAGTAAGGCAGTATACCCATAGATGTGTTGAATACGCACAAGCGGTTAACAAGAGTGACAACAGCAGCTTCTACTGATGAGCTAAACTGCCCAACAGGATGAGTTAGCCAGTTAACCTCTTATATCAGCCCATCCTCTGTTTGCCTTTAGTGATCCTTTAGTGAGATCACTCCACAGATACTTCTTTAAAATCCATCCTGTGTTTATACATACTATTTTCTGATCTCCGTATGGACTCTGTTGCCCTATTAAAATGTGGGTTTGTCCTAACCAGTTCTGGTTTTCTCTCTAACCTGCATTCCCCTGCTTACTATCAGTTCGGTCTTCATTCTCAGAGCTTCCACCTTTTTCTGTGGCTTTGCTCTTTGTATGTGAGTGTATAAAAAGGATGCAGCATCCAGCAGGGTGAGGTAGTAAGCACATGTAACCACTAAGAATCTGGTAGTCAAAAGCAGTGCAGATTTGAATGTACATGTATTTTGTTCATTAGAAATTCAGAACAGTTGGCATGACTGAGGTGATGCTTTGATGCAACTGAGACAAAAATTGGAACACCTTTTAAAAAGTGCTCTGAAATAGGAGATCAGACTAACGCATCTGAGAAGACACCAGCCCAATTTTCAAAAGTACACGTTGCAAGTGGTATATATGATCGGTGCTAAAGGCAAAGATCTGCAGATCAGTTTCTCAGAAGAATGACCCTTCATTTATGGCTACTGAGAGGAATAGTTGGGAGAGCTGAGACAGTACAGGAGTAGTATAAAGAGTGAAGAGGGAACTGAATGTATGTACTACATGCAGCAATCTGAAATGGGCACAGGGTCTGAGCTGGAGGGGCACAGATCCTTTGTAGGTGGGGGGTATATACTTGAGTTCAGGGAAATGTTATCACACTCTGGTTCTGTAGGGCAGTCAGTTTATCAAGAGAATCTCTGTATCTTCATTTTTAGCTAAATATATCTACACAATACACTTTAAAACAAACATATCAAGACCTGATTTTTGCTATATGATCATGCATTTATATTAGTTGCATGCACAAATTAGATATTTGCAGGTGCAAATGTCCAATTATACCACTTATTTCACAAATACCTAATCTGCATGCATATGCAAAGTAGGCAGACAGTTGTTCACACACATCATTAAAAATTAGGCCCTTGCTGTGGCACAGTGTAAATATCTTGCTAGGGTACACACTCCAAATGTAGAAAGTATTGCAAAAAATAATGTCTGCACTATAAAGTCTCTCTTAATTTTTAACGTTACCTGCTACCAGTAGTAGTCTGATTTCTCAGCAAATATAGAGAAATTTCTTATTAAAACTAGAAAGCTGACATATTCTGACTGTGCATAAAACATTACTGTGATCTCTGAAAGTAATTTATAAGGTATCAAATAATTTTACCTTAAAGACTATAAGATATGTATAACATAACATGAGGGGGAAATAAAATATTTAGTAAGGCGCATCTCATCCCAATCACTGTATAATCAACTGACCGTGATTTATTTGTGTAGGTATTGTGGACTGAAAACTATTCATTAATTTATACCCCAGCAAGCGGTAGAGCCTTGGCTGCTGGTCATGTCAAGAATTTGAGCAATAGTTGATGATACATCAGCATGAACAAAAAAACCCCCTGGAAATGCCCAGGCATGGATTTGAATGTTGCAAGGGCAGTTCATCATAGGTATGAACAACTAAGCTGAGCTACCCCTACGCAAGCTGTGTGTAAATTATATTTTCAGATAAGCTATAGTCAGGAATGTCCTGAAACTACTGACTTGAACTTTGACTTACATTCTGAATTCAGTGATTGTGATGTGAGCCAAACAAAAATCTGAATCTAAACACCCCAAAGAAGTAAATTCAAGTTGGGGTTTAAATCAGGATCCAGGTTTCATGGCTGGTCCCGTCTCTATTTATAATCTGGTTGCTAGGAGACATGTTGTATTTTAGATTAGCACATTGTTAGAAATATCTGGCAAAAAGAGCACTTTCCTGACTTAGGGCGTTGTAGAAGGAACTAGCATTTACAGTAAAATTACCACACAAATTGGATTTAATTAAGGTTTGCTATTTTTGTTTTTATTAACAGAAACTTCCAAGCAAGTTCAAGAAGATCTATGCAGAGTTTGAAAGCTTAATGGTGAATAGCAATAGATCCCTTATTCTGTGCACAATCTGAGCTAATTCAGTTTCTGAGTAACTGATTTGAATTCCTTGATTCAGAACATTTTATATGTCCTTGTTTGACTTTAAGAAGTTTATGATCCCATTTTAGAGCTGCTAAAACAAGTATGTATGACTAATAAATTATACTCTTAGGAACCTACTCTGAGAGAACTTATGTACCACTCAAAGTTAATCTGGGAACTCAGAAAAGCTTTATCACATGCTTTCCGATTGTACATATGGGAAATTATATTCCAACCTGGATTTTTCCTGGCAATACATTTTAGTGTCACAACATATGCGAAACTGGATCTGCAGCTGCAAGGAGGGAAGAAAAATGTGTGGTTCCTTTTATGAACAATTTTTTTGTAATCATATCTTACCTTGCTATTTGGCATGAAAAATGTTTGTGTTTAGCAGCTGCATTCTCATCATGTAAGCTTTATGGGAGAATGATAAAAGGTGTCTTAGTTTGCAGCTGCACTTTTAAAGCCACAGGAGAAAATAATGATTTTAATAAGTGATATCTAAATGAATGTATACAGTGTCTCGGTACATATAATAATACATATTATTATAATTATTTGAGTTCTCTTTTTTCTTCAGGATCCATCAAGAAACCACAGGGCCTACAGGCTAACTGTAGCTAAATTGGACCCTCCGATAATTCCTTTCATGCCACTACTTATAAAAGGTAAGCTTGGATGTTACCAGAATTATTAACTTGAAAGCTATTTGTCAAATATTTGAAGAAGAGTAGGAGCAAGAAAAAGCAAAAATCAATCTCAGTGTGATGTATGATCTTTTTCCATTATAAAAAGCATGACAGAGAGACAAGAAAAACTGCTTTAGTACATCTGAATATCATGCCTCAATTTTACTAGTCTTAGAAATACTGTGAATTAAAAACTAAATGTTTCACTTTTTATAGCTGCTTTTGATTTTTATAAGGGATAGATGAAATGTTCTGCTGTTTTGTACGGCCATGGTTCAGTAATGGGCTTTTATGTGGCTTTTATTTCCGTACAGACATGACGTTTACTCATGAGGGAAACAAGACATTCACTGACAACCTAGTAAACTTTGAAAAAATGGTATGTATGACATTTGAAATGAAAATTTTAAAAGACCTCCCTATTCATCTCTTCAGGAGTGAACTTCTCAACAATGATTTCCAGGGCTAGCGAAAGTGAAGGCAGGACGAAGAGCAGGCAAAACCAGTCTGCTTTGTGCACAGCGCCTGGGACCTCTGGGTTTCTGGAAAACCTCACAGAGGTGGAGAAACAACTGCCCACTGAGCCATGCACAGCCAAAATGCTTCCTAGGAGAGGCAGCAGCAGTGACAGGAAGCAGAACTGTTAGAGACAATTTTTAACTGCTAGCCTGGGACCAAGCTGTGATTTTAACTGCTGTTCCTTCAAACAAGAGTGAACTGCCTCAGGCTGGGATAGTTCTGCATTGCTCCTCAGAGAATGAAAGGAGCTTTAATACAGAATGTACACAACATCTTATTTTCTTCTTTCCTTTAACAATTGAAGGGAGAGTTCTGTGACTTGATTGCTTTCATATTACAAAGGGGGATCAATGATAGAATATTAGATTACACTCAGTTTTGATTTATTTTAAATCCTGCACCCAAGCTCTCATCATTTCAAGCATCGTTGTCGAAAACTGCACACAGGCAACTTCCCATGGCAGAAATCTCAACTGAAACTCAAGTTTCTCAGCAGTGAGAAGCAGTTTTCTTAGTTGCTAAGGCCATGTTCTTAATTAATGTGGTTAAGGACACGTACATCTGAGAACCAGAGTTAGCCATGCCCAGCTATGAGCAGCTGCGCTGCAAAACCAAACCTGACTTACTGTTTCTGCAGTAAAGCTCCACTCAGCAGCCATGCTAGAGCATATCTATTCTGGCACCTGTATCTGCCTGTTCTTAGGGTGAAAATACCTCTCTACTAAGCTGAGACTTTTTTGTGGGTAAATGGTAGTGCTAGTGCTTGAGTACAGGGCCTGACCTCACTTTGCAATAATGACATTCTGTAATTGCATATGCAGACTGTGTTGCCATCTCCTTCCAAAGGCCTTGAGCCTTCTACATGCAGAAAAGGACTTTTTCCTGGACTGCTTGTTCTAATTAGATAGATAAATGTATATATTTTAGTGTAGATAGCAAATATTTTGGAGAACACAAGGGATCTCAGACTTGGCTGGAGCACCTCCAAACCAGGAGGCATGGCAGCTGCATTTCTGTAGCCGTGGCTATGTGGCTGGCTCTGTGTTCTCCACCTCACTTGGCCTACTTACACCTCCTGTGCCAGAAGAGCCGGTACATCTGCAGGCCTCAGAGCTGTATGCCTCAGGCTCTTCTTTATGCCTGGTTATGTGTAAAAGCCATTACAGGCGGCAGGAGCTCTTCTGTGAGCGCTTGCCCATAGACAGAAATTCAACCCAGGCTTGTCATTTAGAAATGGTTCTGCACCACTCTATACCAGTTTGGCACTCCCAAGGCCAAGAGTGAATTTTGTAGCAGCTTAAACTGATCTACATCTAAGCAGCTGCAGGTCTGCCCTATTCACCCTAGTCTGCACATTGCCTTATCTTCAGAAGTATGTTATCTCCAGAACATGGATTTACTAGTAGCACTTAAAGGTTTTAAATAAAATTTTATACTGCATGAATGTAGTATCACCCATTTTGATCAGTAATCTGAGCTTTGAACATTTCCCTTAGGAAGGGAAGGTGAAGCTCAGTTACTGTATTTTTGATGCTACGTATTTTTCAGAGAATCAATATAATGTCTCATGTTCCTCCACACAAAAGAAGGGGAAATACTCTCCTTTTTCAGTTTTCTAAACCTTTTTTCAGTTAGTGCTCTACCTAAAAGCTCACTCAGCTTTTTCTCCAGGCCATACTACAAGTATGTTTTTTGGGTTTTTGGTGTTCTTCACTTGTTCTATTCTGCATGCTTCTATGGTGTTTTTACTGCTTCTCTCAACCCATACCTCTTCAAAGCAACAAGTATTCAGAGTCCATCCACATAATTCATTCAAATCCTAACGTGGACCTGACAGTTTTTAGCTTTTTGCATGTGTCGTCAGGTCAAGCAAAGAAGAAAAGCCTACTGTTAAACCTCAGTCGCCACCGCCTACTTGTGTTAAGCTTACAACTGCCATATCCAGACATAATTGCCAGATATTAACTAGTGAAGACAAGACCACTCAGCCAGATAATGCACAGATAAATTCAGCTCTCTTTTACATAAGTATAAACTCAAGGTAAATCTGTGATGTTATTCTGCCATTTTCAGAAGAGCAGACACCAGATTTCCTCACAGGAATCATGTCCTGCCATTTGTTGTTTCTGCCTGTTTGTTCTGCTGCATGACATTATGTCACAAGCAGATGGAGATACCTCTGAATATTGCTGGGAGCCGTTCTATTACTGATCTAAAACATCTTCGTTCTTTGGAAAATTATTTCCCTTGAGCCATCCCAACTTTGATGCTTGCTGAAGTTTATGAATAAAAATACCTGGGTAGTTGCCACTGATGGTGCCATATGCCACTGGAGGAGGTGGGTCCCGCCGTCTCTCATGTAAGCACAGTGATGAAACTGAGAACAGCCTCTGGCATCATGTCTGCATTCTCACCACAGAGCTCTGATCCCGACAGCTGATGTGCTGCTGACAACTTTATTCCTGTATCTGGCAGCCAAAAGTAGAAGTTTGATCTAGTGGCATCTCTTCAGCTGAAACAGCTTCTTTTAAATCTTTTATGTTTTCTGATGTTTCTGTTATTATTTATATTAAACGATGCATCTTAAAACACACTGGAGTAGTCAGACAGTGTCTGAGCCAGGAGTTCCCAGAGTGCCAGAAACAGCGAGGCCTGGTTTCCTACATGTTTGTGTTTCATGGCTGCCTGAGCTCTGCTCAGAGCTTTCCTCGTGGCTGGGGCATGTGTAGTTTCTTCATGGCTGGGGAATTCTGTGTGAATAGGCTTTTCTCATAACATAGGAACTTGCACTACAGCCTTTTCCCTGAAGGAGACAGGAGAAGAGGGTGCTTACACGATCCTTCTCTTGTACACAGCCATCTATTTTCACAGAAAATTGGTAGGAGCTTTCTTATGTTTGAAAACTCTGGGTTCTTTTTTTCAAATTTGACAAAATTATCTAGAGAAGAAGGGAAAAACAGACAGATGGTGTTAAACCACATTAGCCTAGGGTGTTTTTTTTAGCAAGTCAAGCTAAAAAGGAAAGAGACTGAGTCAATTTCTTCCTGCTACACTTTCCTATAAATCGGTCTTTTCGGAGGTGTAGTGGCAGAACTGTGGTATTGGCAGTAGTGGGGGGACATCACTCTGCAGAGCATTGCTGAGCTTTACCTGCTGCCGCCTTTGTAACTGCCTGCTCCTTCTTCCCCTTCCCCATCTCCTGATCCCCATGGATGCCTCTTATTTGGAGGAGGCTGTGAGGAGTGGGAGGGCAGGGAGAGCTAGCCAGGGAAGAGAATACCATGTGTGGTAGAGCCACAGCTGTGTGTAAAGAGGCAAGTTTGTAAGCAGACCCATTTGGTTTGTAAAAGATGTGGGCAAACAACATCAAATGTGTCAAAAATAGGTATACTGTCTGTATTTGCACTGTACTTGTGCTCTTTACTATGCTACTTACTGCATGAAACAAAGCAGGGGGGTGGAGGAAACAAACGTATGGCCTTAAAATCCAGCCTGGAACATGTTACTTATACTTCTATCAGTAAATAGACAGAATAACTAAATTACTGGTATTAGTAGTACAAGTCTTTAGTAAAAGGCCTTCAATACCAAACAAGATATGGTTTTAGAGAAGTATTGAAAGTGTTTTACTTATCTCACTGTAAGATGCTGATGGAGACAGGGTACAAGCTGTTTCCACCATAGTGTTGCTCAGATGTGCCTTCTAGGTTGGCATATACTCCATGACCTTGCGTGGTAGAAACTACCTGCATCTTTTCTCCTCTGGTGAGTTGACAGTAGATGGTAATTTTAAGTGTTGCTTTAGAAGACCCATCTGTGTAAAAACTGGAAACATACTTGTCATAGAGGAACAAGGAATGAACAGGCTTGTAAAGTTTTTAAAAAGCTGTAGTTATAGTTTGGCAGGTTGAGGAGATTTTGAGAGCTCCAAGTAGGTGAAAGATAAAAAGATGTCAGTAGCCAGAAAACACAATTAGTTTGTGATCTAGAATACACATTTGTCTTTTAGGTCCATTAATGACACTCTTTTCAGGTGGAGAGCCCCCAACGCTGTCAGTAGTATTAGTTCCCATAAACTCTGTATGATTTAGCAGATAGAGGACAACCTACAACCTGCGATGCAGTACACTGCAATATAAAACATTAAAGTGACACTGCTTTTATAGCTATATATTTAGAAAACATTTAAAAGCCCTTTCCTAGAATTATATCTTGCAGGGAAAGAAGAGAGAGAAAGTGAGGAAAGTACTGAGCATGACTCTCCTTAAGGAGAGGCAGTATTTCATACTCTTGACCACTTACTGATCTGCGCTTTTTGCAAACCTCAGCTGCATAATCCTGCACTCTGACTGCCAGTACAGAATTTTGTATTCATAGACAAAGGGAAGATGCAGTTATTTGGGAACTTTATCAGTGTCATTTCTCAAATCATCAGACAGCCTGAACAAAGATCACTTTCTGTGACACCATCTCCGTGTCGCAGTACCCAGCATGTCTCAGAAATGGCACCTGTAGAGGGAGCAGAAGTCATGAAAGAACTCTGAAAGTGCTGACCTGCCATGGCAGCACAAGACAGTGCCGTGACGCTGGCCACTGATGCTTCTTTTTGTAAAGGCTTTTCGCCCTTCAGGTGTGAAATGAGGATTAGAGAATCTGTGCATATTGGTTTTGGGGTTTTGTGGAGACGAACAAAAGGGAATTCACACTCTGATCCTTATGCAAAAAAAGGGCAAACATTCTTTCATTTTTGGAACGTAAAGATTATGCAAAATGTGTGTGACTAAAGCCCATAGTAGTTTTCTATGGCATATATGAATATTTATAACATTTAGAAACCTGGGTTTGGAATGGATTAGAAGATAATGTCCTGGCCTACTGCCACTATTCCAGACTCTGTAAAACTTGAAAGGGTATTGTTGTGTATATATAGCATGCTGGTAGTAGCAGTTGCTTGTTATATTATACAGTTGGTTCTATATCAGAAAGAACCAAATTTAGGTTTGTATGGCTTTTTGATAATGGTTGTTCTTAGCACAGTGAGTAAACAGGTTAATTTTTGCAGGCATTAACTAAAGGTAATCTGCTATTTGAAGACATTGTAAGGAGCTGGCAATTAAACTTCCATCTGAACATTTTCTCTCTACATGTTTCTAGTTTTCTTGAACCAAAAGAAGACAATCCAACTTATCTACAAGATTTGGGAAGGGAAATTCACCTCTGCTTCATGTGCTGTTTTTCTGTTCAATTTGCACCTTCCAAAGAGGAACTCTTTTGAGTTTATATTGGACAAATATGAGTCCATTGAGTTATGAAACATTCATGTTTACATTTTCATATTGTTTTGATTTTCATTTGATTGGGTTAGACTTGAAGAACCAACACTGCAATATGCAGTGTGTCGTGTCTCGATCCAGTATTATAATGGTATTTGAGTATTTAAGAGGTTCCATTGAAGTCAATGGAGCTTATACACATGCTTAATGCTAAGCGCACATGAGAATGTTCACAAGGTAAGCGCCTTAGCAAATCAGCTTGATGGTAATGGCTTCAAGAGGTATGAAAATAAAGATAGGATAAAAATGGTTCTTATTTGAAATCTACTTATTTTCCACATGTAAATACATATGACTTTAGGAACAATATAAGCAGACCCATATCCAAATTCTCTAGATCTTTTGGGAACTTGTGTTTTAGAATTAAAATATTTTAGACCAGTTTCAGAATAGCTACATTTCATTTGATTATACAATGTGTAATCCACAAAAATGTCGTACATGATACATCAGTAGTGTTTCTAATGCTGTCCACCAGCCATACCCTTTTTTTGTATGCTTGATAGTGTATTAACATGTCCGAGATTATTCAGTATGTGTGTAAGGAATGTTTTACATGAGTGCTTCCCACTTCTGGAATAACAGATTTCACAAAGGTATTTTATTTATAACATAATTTTCATGCAAGATTATTCATTGTGTATGAATTTTGAGGCACGTATGCCCTAGGTTTTACTGTTTACTAGTAAGAAATGTATCATTCCATTGAGTGAAGGCTTATGACTAGTTTGTTAATCTCACACAAAATTTCAAGAAGGTGTGAAGCACTCTGGTGAGAGTGTGCTGTGTTGAAACAGGTAGCGGTGTTGTAATTGTTGGACCATGTTAAAGTGCTGGAACAAACGTTAGACTGATTAGGAATAGCATTTTCCTCCTCTGCTTTTTCTTAATGTAAGCAAAAGAAACTGAAACAAATGTCATCCTTATAATAGTGACTGAATCAAACTATCTAGCTAAGGAATTCAGTTTTTCTGCTGAAGTTCCAGTTTATTTGATATTGTGCAGAACAACAAATTCTGCCCCCGCACTGGTGCGTGTATACCTGTGTGGTGCTAATCACACAAGCCAGTTAAAATTTTGCAGTCCAGAACTAAATCTGAAATGTTTTGCTTTGTGACTTACCTTCATTTCTGTTCTTAAAAACGATCATAAAATAGCATATGATTTATCAGAGCAAAATGTACTGATTAAATATTTTCTTACCTGAGTGAAATGATGGCTTATTTACTGAAGAGCAACCGCAGCCAAGAAGGACTGAAGTGGCTTCCGCTTTTTTTTGTGAATTGCCAGTAGAAGTGTCCACCAGAAGTTAATCCACTTTTCATGTTGGGTTAGATGCACTTGTGCAAGCTAACACTAACAGGTCTGTTTGATGCAACTTGCCTACAGGGCCACGGTTCTAACGGTGGCCTTCTCACCTGTGAATCGAGCATACTTCCAGAGGGAATCAGTGAACATACACCCTCACATGCTCATTTTACACTGTCATTTTCCAGGAGGGCTGCATTTTAAACTCGGGCTCATATGAAAGGTGAAAGCACTTTAATTGCTGAGTATGTTCTAGACATGGACTTTCTCTTAGCAAATGATGGTCTTAAAATTAAAATTTGTACATACTCCAAGGTGTTCTATGTGATATTGCTGTTACTTTTTAATGGGGGAAGGTGTTCTCAAAGAAATGCACGTTGAAAGGGCTGATTTTCGTTCTTAGTTAAGGCTTTTTACAGCATCCAAGCAAGGGAAAGGGTTCTCTGAGCACATGTAAATTACACTCAGGCTCATTTAAAGCCTGTGTAAATGCAAATTACACTGTACATATGACAGTATCAGCATTAAAATTATCTTTTCATTCATATGGCTGCTTTTATTGGCATATGTCTTCCACTCAGGCACAGCTAGGTGCTTCGTTTAAACAATGATGAAATCCAGTGCTTGTTCTCTGATTGCATCCCATCTTTTCTTTCCAGCGCATGATTGCCAACACTGTCAGGACGGTGAAATTCTGCCGAAGCCAATCTTTCAGTAAGTGTATTACAACATCTGCACAGTCAGCGTTATCATCAGTAGCTGCAGTAATTACAACTAATTCTGTGTGTACCAGAATTGAAAAGCCTGTTTTCCAGTGATGCTTACATGTTTGGATCCTCTGATGTTTCACAGGGTGAAATACCCTTCAGGAAGCTCTAAGAAGTCCCTTCTCCTCCATCTCTTTTCGAAGCATGTGGAGGAGCTAAATATCTTTGAGGTCTCTACACACCTGTCAAATTAGAATTGTTTGAAATTAGCCTGGGTTCAGAAGTGGTTGAAATAAGGCTAGCAGACAGCAGCACACAGATACATGCAAGGTACTTGCTTGGATAAACCCTGTTTTTATAGGAAACCAGTCCGGAAACATGACGTTTATAAATGACATAACTGCATAAGGTGATGAACTTAAAACCTGTTTGTCAGTATAATTACCAGGACTTACTTGAGGCCACATAAGATGACAGAGCTGTATGGTCAAACAGGCTTGCTTTGTGGGTCTCATCCCATCTAGGTGCACTGTCAGTCCCAGTCACACTGGCATTTCCTCAGTGCTTCATTCATTTTGCCTCACAGCAGCTTTCCTCTTTCTAAAAGAACAGAATAAATAATATAATACATATTTATAAAAATTGCTTTTTTCCATCTGGGCCAAAGCTTAACTCTAGAAGATCAACTTAAGGGAGCTTCTTTTTTTCTCCCATCATCAAGGTTTTTCTGGCTACGTATCTTTTTATTTTAATATATTAAGCACTAGTGAGACCTCCACATATTTAGAAATCGAAGTGGATTTTCACTATACATGATACAACAAAATATCAGTATATAGATATACCATATCTAAGTCCCATGCTTTTTGTGTGTGTGTATGTATATTTATATACAGTAGATGCTTCAGTGTCTTACTTGTAGAGAAGTTTAAGTTACGTAACACATATTTCATTAAAATGTAAGCTGTCACTGTGAGGCTGAAGATAGACAGATTTTAACTCAGTGGTAGTGCGTAATTGTTGTCGGAGTAGGTATGATGCAGTTAAGTAATGTAAACAGGTAGTAAATTTTGAGGCAGCCATTAAGCACTACAGTGTTACAGATATTTAACACTGAGATAGAAATGGGAGTATTTCATGAAAGGAGGCTTAAATCAATGATATAGTTCTGAATCTGTGTGAAAGCTGCTGGTTCAAAAGCAGATGGGCAGCTTTAAATCATACTAGTTAGCTATATAATTATAGCTATTGACTGGTAAGGGAATATATAAAACTGTAACCAAGGGCCATCAATTTGAGCAAACGTAGCCAAGGATATCTGAGAGAAAAAGTTAATTTGTGAGCGTAGTAACCAGAAAGACTATCAAATATGGAGGAAATGTTTCAAGAGAGTGATTTCTAAATATTTTCTTTTTAACTCACCAGGATCTGGTGTTTACTGTGACATCTTGTAAAGAGTTCGGCATTCTGTTCAGGCATTTGTTCATTTAAGTGTATCAATCCTACATCATTTCTCTTTCACCAGATCCTGATGCAGCCATAACTAGTAAGAACCATCAGGATGTTCGGAGCTATGTGCGGCAATTAAATGTGATTGACAACCAGAGAACTTTATCACAGATGTCTCACCGACTAGAACCACGTCGAGCATAAACATTTGAAGCAATGATGAGAAATGATCTTTTATCCTGTCAAGGTCACTTGTTAAGAACTTCACTTTGTCTGCTACTGCACTGCCACTATAAAAATAAGCAAAAACATATTCTAAGGTCTTAGGCAACGCACAATGTACCAGCCTTTCACTGAGGAAGAATTTATGCACTGTAGCTGTATGGGTGGCCATGTTGTGAACTGTTAGTTCATCTTAAAGTGCAGTAAATGATTTCTTATATGGATAAAAAAAGGCAAAAGATAAAACAGAATAGTTAGTGAAAAGTGCACAAAAAGCTTCTAACAATTCTAAAGGAGGTAGTGTTGTCGTCCCTAATTAAAAATCTGTCTTTTATGATTTATTCTCCAAGTCAGGACCAAAACTGATCATCAGTTTAGCTTGACCAGATACTGTTGACTTCTGTAGAAGATGTATGTAAGCATCTGATGAAAGAACATAGGTTCAAGAGAGGTCCAAGGTATAGTTCCATTCAGAGAAGACTTAACAAATATTTCCATTTAAAATACAACAGATACTAAGAAGCATTTATAATCTTAATTGTACTGCCTACTACTGCAAGCAGTGTGGCCATTTCAGAAAACTGACAGGACTAAAAATATTTTGACTGATAAATATATTAATCTGTGTTTACATTTTATGTCTTTTTTTAAACTACCAATCAGGTTTTTACAAAATTCCATTACAATAGTAAGGTTGTTGAAATCAATAGCATAAAGGTAGCAAAGGACTGGTTCAAAAATAGCACAATATGCACAAAAGGATTTCAAAAGAATAATTTCCTGGACATCAAAACCTTAAACTTCAGCTATAATTAATTGTGGCTGGTTAACACATATTTTCTGGTCTTCAGCATTTACAAATAATTTAATTTTCAGCCAATTGTTTTGCACTTTCAATAGACTGTAAATAAATGTTAATTCATTATGTTCTAGAATATTTATTTATGTAATAGCTATTGTGCCAAAATAATTCAGTTTTATTTATTTTGTTTAGCATGATATGGGAGTGCAGCTTTTGTCTTTATATTTTGTGTGCATTTTATGTGTAGGAATTGTGTGATGTATGTTTTCTGTAAATAACACACAGTACCTTATTAAACATAATTGCTGGAAAGGTTTAGTTGCTGGCCTTATTTGCACTTTCAGCTTCATTCCTGCATCAGTACCAACCCTATTAATTGGCTGATACAGCAAACTTCACTTGTCATTTGCTGGGCCTTGAAACCGCCCTTAGCCTACATCCATTGTGGTATGGATGACCAGTGTAAAGCCAGTCAGATCCATCCCTGCCACAGGGGATGACAGTCTTGCAGTGATGCAACGCTATGGTTTTATTAGCTGGTTTAAGGAGGCTCCCTACCCTCCCATGTAAAGACTGAAAACATTTAAATGGAAAAGGTTTAAATGAAGAAGAGTTCTATTCATTTTAGCTGACTAATTTGTCCTGCTGGGTCACTAATGTGAGTGCTACAAGTTACCTTATCATGGACAGAGTTTTACCTCGGGTTGGCTAACGTGGCACTCGAGAGGCCTCTGGCTTCAGTCACCTCAGGGAGGTCTATCAGGTGCTGCAGCCATGAGGGAAGAGGTGATCTGGCACGTAGCCTTTCCTCTCCAAGATCCTTTGTCCTAACCTGAATACTACAGGGGATGGCTCTACTACTGCTGGGCAAGCTCTGACAGTGGCCAAGTGTGTGCCAAGGGAATGATGATGTTCACATGGCAAAAGTCTTTCCTATTGCATTCACACTGGCTCTGCTCTGCGAAGCTGGATGTCATAAAACTGATTAAGCCTGAAATTAGAAATTGCAATTATTATCTCATAATTAAGCTTTGGAGATGACCTCATTGATATAGTCTACATTTCGCCTCAGACAGAGAGTACACTTTTCTTGGCGTTGACCAGGACTGTGTGGACTCAGTATACACATGAAGATTTTCTTTTTTTTAATCTATAAAAATAATTACATCCTTTTAGTCAAAACATAAATTCTGCAAAAGCTGAGAGTCACCAGGGAAATGCTGACACATAGAACCGCTATCTGCTTAGTACCTGCAGTCTGAAAGGAAAGAATTACACAGTTAGGAAATATTCTGCAGCATGATGAAATAATTTATTTTAACTTTGCTGTCTGACTAGAAGTTCAAGATGATTCAGAGGAAAACCAGCTAATAACATAGAGACAAATTGTGTCGTCTTATTTCAAGTGAGAAATATTTATTTCTATTTGTACTGCTCTATGAATACACTTCAGATGTTTTTTTTCAGATGCAGAATCTTCCCAGAAGTAAAGCATGCAGTAGAATGAACTACAGGGACACAATTAATTCAAAAGACGTTTTTATCTTTACAATCAATTTATAACATTTGTGAGTTCATGATTTTATTTGTTCCAGATTTGTTCCTATTGTTTGGACTTTCATTTATTTCTGTGTTAACTGGTTTATAAAGCTGCCAAGTTTCAGCTTGGCTCTGCACATAGACTGATCCTTCATCCATTTAGTATGTTTTTATCCCCTTCGTTTATTCTTTTATTCCTTAGAACCTCTAACTGGTTTACTGATTTGTTGCCAAACAGTCTCTATCGTGTAGATATATCCCAGTGATACAAACAGAGGTTTTATGGCACCTCCATATCAACAAATGAATGCAGTTTACCTATCTCAATGAAACTGGTATCTGGCATTTTTTAATTTTCCAATAAAGGGTGCTGTATAAGTAACAGGCGTTGCTACCTCTGTATCTAACTCATCCAAGTTGCCCAGATAGTTGCTATGGTGCTGATCACAGTCTACATACCTGGAGATTAAATGAAGAAAACTACCGTCTGGCTCTGGCTCTGGGATCCATACTGGGCTTCTCTCGCTCCCTGTGTTGACTTTACAACAGGAAGGCAGCTGTTGATATATTGCTCTTGCTGTATGAAGTCTAACTGACTCTTGCAATAGTGCAAAGAATGAGTAAGAACTCGGGAGAAATGTCAAAATGCACGGAGTGCCTTCCCCTTACGCTTGCAGCTGCGAGTCACAACTTGATCCTGCTTCAATGGAGAGACGCCCCTTGTCTCCGAGCTGTAAGCCCGTGCTCAGATGCTGTGCCAACGCAGCCAAGCAAACGGGTCGGGCAATCCCCAGCCCTGCACTGCTGACGGTCCATACTGCTTTAGTTGTAGCACACTGCTTGGCCTGATTTTGGCCTATGCCAACGAGCATTTCATGAGCGTGTCCAGCCAGTATTTGTGGGTGAGCGTGCACCAGGGACTGTTTCCAGTGGGGAATATGGACAAGCCTGTCCAGCCTGTCTCCGTCCCCTCCCCGCAGTCCTCTGGAGGTTCCCAGGCGGCTTTGCACACCACCATCACACCCGCTTGCCTGAACAGCATAAACGCTGCAGCACAGCCCCCTCCTTATTTCAACATTTCAGACTGAAAAAATATAAACCTGTTCAAAATAATGATTATGTCTGAGGGTGACAGGTTGTGCGATGCCGCTACGTCTGGTCCGTGCTACTTTGCCTCAGGCCCCAGAGCCGCTGACTCTCTTATTTACTGGCAGAGTCATAGTTGTAGCTTTCAGATGAGAGGTGACCAGCAGGTAGTGTCCACGACAAATACCTGCTGCCGGGGACTGGTGAGGTTGCAGACCCCGTGGAGTCGGGATGGTGACACCTTGGACATCTTAGAAAACGTTCTGCATTACAGGGTTCTGCTACTGAGGCAGCTTTTTGCTCAAGCAGCAGTACAGAGCACGAACACCTCTATTTAGGGCTAGGGAGCTTGAAAGGCCAACAGGGTACAGCTCCCTCCTCCCCTGGCACATTTCGCTACTGTTGCTTTATTAGGATTTGATGGTTTTCCAAATGACCAGGCCGGGTGCTGGCCATCGCTAGACAGAGCCAGGGAATCGAGGTTAAATCCAGGGAGGCTGAATCCGACATAGGAGGCTACTGATAAAGGCAGGATCCAAAATATTTTCCCTGGACATCTTGTTCAAACCCAATCAGCCACAAAGCCATGCTAGTGCCAGATAAAAGAGTTCAAATGTGTTTGCAGGACTCTGCAGACAGAGGGTTTCAGTTTTTTTCCTCCTAAGGAAAATGCTGTGAAGGCACACAGCCTCTGCAGACCAGATACAAAGAGAGAGAGAGAGACCAAAAAAATCCCTCTTTTCAAAGAGACACGGGCAAAACAACCTTTTAAGTGCAAGAAGTTTAAATACAATTTAGGAATCTTACAAAATAAGTTAGAGAGAAATCAAAAGGTTTAACCTGCAGGGGTACCAAAAGAGATAATGAATTTTGCTTCAAAAAAAAAAATATTTTAACAAAATGTAACAGCAGAAAATTATAAGTCTAAATTGTTAACATCGCTTTTTAGTAAGGTCAACTGCATAATATACAGTACTTTCACCTTTTCCAGCAATTTTTAAACACCACGCAGCTTAAATAGACTACTTCTGAATTCAGCGGTATTTCTTCTGGGAGCTCTGAATGCAAATCAAGAGGTAATAGTGGAAGAAAATTAAAAGATCTGCTATTCTCATTTCATTTTTTGTACTGATAATAAGGAAAGCAGCATAGAGAGCGATATGGCAAAGTGAACCTCTACCTTGAATAGCTTTTCTTTTGCTGTTAATCTGAAATGCATTACACCCTGCCTTTTCAAATAATCATAATGTTCTTTACTGTAGCCTGCATTAAAGTTTAGCAGGCACAAGCAGCAGCTGTCACCAGAGGTCAAGGTATTAGCAATCAAAGAAAATAATGACCAGATTAAAAATTTATCATTAAAATTACTAAACCAGAAACTTCTATAGCAGCCTATCTTCACCTGGAGCACCAACAGCCAGTGGAGCGCTGCCTCCAGGGGTGTAGCTGTGCCCAGGGAACCCCTGCTGCCCTCAGATGTCTCCCCACAGCAGTGCTGTGGGGCTGGCCAGCCCTCGGTGGGGGTGACGGCATGGCTGGCCTCAGCAGCCAGAGGGGACCCCAGCCTCTCTCAGGAACAGGCACTGCCACCCCAAACCAGCTCCCACAGGACAGGGAAGCCCCCCGACACGGCTGGTGGCTAAAACCCGATCTCCAGCTTCTCATCGTGGTGAAAGGCTGTGGTCAGTGTGCTATACGAGCACCCAAGGTACGCCCTCCACGCATTTACCGACGCTCCATCCAATAACATGTAGGACTGGCTCTTCCTTCATCTGCCCCGTGCACTGCTTTAGCAATAAAATACAGCTCTCGTACAGCACCTAACTAAGGAAATAACCTGTAAATTCATAAAATGACATAATCCAACCATAGGTCTTGGTGTTTTATGACTCAGGTGATGGGGGGACTATTGTAAAAAGGAAGATTCTTATAATTAAAAGGGCAAAAAAGAAAGCATGTACAGCTACAAAATCTAACTGCTGAAGGGTATTTCACAAAGGGTTTGTTTTTAATAGGTTTGGCACTCAAAGGTAATTTCTGAATTCAAAATAAACTCAGAAAACTACATGAAAATGCATAAAGAACGCATAATTACTGACGCAAATTGGAGTATTTCTCTTGGAAACTCCATGTAATAAAAATTATTATTTCCTGGCCCTAATCTGTTTGGGTCAGAGTGACAAAAAGCTAAGCCTTTGTCACATGGCAGGGGTCATCCAGTCGTGTTTAATTTTTTTCCTCTTTTTGCTTTCAAATGCAAATAAAGCACATTACCAATGAAAATAATGATTGTAAATGAATACCTCAATTAAAGGAAATTTACATAAAGATACGTAGGATAGAGGTGACAGTAGATACTCCAACATCCTAACAGACAATAATCCATTTCTTAATCAACTTCTGTCAATAATCATAAGCTTTCTGCTCTCCATGGTTTCCTCATTATAACACCACCTCTTGTGTTTTTAAATAGTTCTTTCTTCAGATGCTGTCCGAGCCAGCAAGTGAATCTGCTAGCTGTATTTGCCGACTCTTTGTGGTTTTTCACAGGGGTACGATATTTCTGCGCAGGAGTACCGTCAGCAGCATTGTAGATGTTCTCAGATAACAGAGAGCCAGTGTTGCCTTGAGTTTTCTTTAGATGTCCTCATTCTCAGTAGGACTGACCCTTGAGGGCTGCAGTACTGGCAGGTTGCTGCCTAGTGTCTGTCTGAAATCTAACGTTTCCTTCCATTTGTAATTCCTGCCCTAATGTTTCTCCTGTTCCAGTTGTCTGGCATGTAACTCCTTTGTGATGCTCCTGATCACTTAGCATTGTTGCCAGAAACTACTTAGAGGTTTGCACAGATTTTTTTTCCCCCCTCCCTGTCACAACTAGCCATTGTTAATAGCGTTAACTGTTTTTGGGGAGGTTGATCACCTTTTTTTTGGAAACACAGGCAAAGGGACTGAGATGATATAGCTAAAAAGATTTATCTGGAATAAAGGCTTTTCAGAGGCAGACTAATATTATGGACATTTTCTAGTCTTATCTATAAATCCAAAGAGAAAAAGATGTGATCTTCAACAGCCAAATTTCTTTCTAATTAATGTACTCTGGATTAAACAAGCAGAAAAAATGTAAGCTACTAATACTACAGTACATCATTAAAAGGAGCTAATATTTTCTTTTTAGTTCAAACTGACTCCCCGTCAATGGCGGCCAAAGATTTCATGATTCCAGTGGTTGCCTTTACTTTCCAAGGAATAATAATAAAGTAATTAAAAGTTTCTTTTAATAAAGAAAGTAACATACGATGCTTTAAACCAGCTGTTCAGTGTTCTGTGTTGTCATCTTCCTTTGGTGGTCCTCAGAGGTGGAATTGTGCCTGCTTCTCCCCAGACTCCCTAGGACTGAACAACCTATTGGAAAAAAATTACAAGGGAAATGAAGGGATTGGTGCTTCAGTGGAGCTCACATTAGCGTGGATTAGAAAACACATATGGGCACAGCAACAATAAATTCAGTACAGATTTAAAACAAAGAAAACAGTGTTAAGCCATATTACATTTTAGAGAAAAAATGTGCTGAAATTAGAACAACAAAGTAAGTCTATTAGGCCACAAAATTTAATATAAGGAGGAGTATGAGCTATATATATATAATTAAAAACATGCAATGAAATGATAACTGAGCAGAGTGCTAGTGACTGGCTTACAGCTGAGTATAATGATCAGCTAAAAACTGTGGTGCCAGTAAAAGATAAGAAAACCATTCTTGTAAAACAATCAGGAAATGTATTTCTTGTTAATATTTTGCCATCTTATTGTTAATTATATTGGCATTTTTGTAGAAGTTATATGTGCTTTTATACTTGCACACATGCCAGATCGAAAGACAAATAGCGTACAAGCTGTAGCCTGCCAGTTCTGAAAACCATTATGCACAAAGCAAGTATTTGATCCACATGTAACATAGCCATTCTCTCTCCCACACAAGCCTTCTCTGCCACGCAAATGCCTGTATTTTATCATTCTCGTCTGCTTTAATAATTTTATAATTACTTCATAATTAATATTTTATACTAATATATTTCTGATTTTATGTGAAATATACAAAATAGACACTTTCACAAAGTCCTTATTTTTCTCTCCAATACAAAAAACAGATGAGAAAACAAGAGAAGAAAAAAATACTAGTTGTGTGGGTCTAAGAGACGTACAACGGTTGCTACGGGCTCTATCTTTCTTCATTCCCCAGGAAAGTTGAGAATTAACTTTTAACCACAGCACACCAAAAAGACTGGGCTGCTGAAGCAAACAGGAATCAGCCCCAGCTCTGAGGGCAAGGGGGCTGCATGTAGCATCAGGTCGGTGTTTGTTGGTGCACAACTCACCATGTCATTGGCAGCAGGAAAGGCAGGATTGCCTCTGAGCCAAACCCAAAGGCAATTCCTCAGATTTTCCACTTGCTAGAGCTTGCTGACTCCATCTCTCAGAAGGACTAAATGCAGCTGATTTTGGCTAGCAGTACCACGCAAGTTCTCTTTTAGTCATGAAACAAACCCTGCTTGTTACATTTTGGGGTGTAACCACAGAGGTGTGTGGTTGCAGCATATCACAGCATCACAGAATCACAGAATGGTAGGGGTTGGAAGGGACATCTGAAGATCATCTGGTCCAACCCCCCTGCCAAGGCAGGATCACCTAGGGCAGGTTGCACAGGAATGCATCCAGTCAGGTTTTGAAGGTCTCCAGAGAAGGAGACTCCACAACCTCTCTGGGCAGCCTGTTCCAGCGCTCCATCACCCTCACAGTAAAGAAGTTTTTGAGGTGGAACTTCCTGTGCTGCAGTTTATGCCCATTGCCCCTCGTCCTATCACTGGGCATTACTGAAAAGAGACCGGCTCCATCCTCCTGACAGCCACTCTTCAGATATTTATAGACATTTATTATCTGGACATACCTGCATGAACTTCAGTCTAGACAGCATGAGCAAAAATAATGATGCAGAGAGGGTTTTCAGGCGAGCCACTCGCGAACCTCTTCCAGGTCACAAACCTGATGGTACAAATGGCATAAAATTAATGCTACCATATTACACAAACAAGCTAGATTAACACTAGTGTACACTAGCGCTACATCTTCTACAGCAATATGTGTACAACCTTTTCATCCTAGTATATCCCAGGCATGACCCCCACCATGTTTTCTGGCCATTTTTTTAAGCCAGAAATGGAGGCAAGCCGTATCAGCCAGAGAAGCAGAAGTGCTTCAAAGAAACCTCCGTACTAGGCCTGAGCTGAACTCTAAGCGAGTCTTGAAGGAGAATTGAAAAATATGGAGCAGGTGTCCACCTCCAAATGATCTGTGTCTAGTTTCGTGTACAGTTTAAGCTGGCATAAACCTTCACCACTGCTAAAAAAGCACTTCCACACTCCGTCCCCTCTCAGCTGCTCGTGTCAGCCCTTGCTTCTCTCCTGCCTTTGTGCTGCCACGACTCTTTGCAATTGCGCGATGACCTGCATTCAGATCTCAGTGAAAACCGATTGCTTTTCCCTGCAGTAGCTTTGCCTCCACAGCCCAGTTCACTGTGCAGCCGTGCAAAAACGGTGCTGGCAGAAGGCGCAGTGGGCAGCGCAGCAGCAGTAATGTGGCTTGCCGGGCAGGGGAGGGGTGTGACTGCTGCTTTTGGCAGGCAGGATGATTTAAACCGCCTGGATGTACACATGAAACTATATTTTCCATGTTGAAAGGTGGTGATACGTCATTGCACACCCGGTGTGGCAATGAGATGTAAAGAGACAATTCATGTGAATCCTTTCAACTCTAAAATTGAGTTAAAAGTTGCTAGAGCTGCCTTTATCCTTTGCCAATTGTTGTGGCTCTACAATAACTTTTGTTAGCTTTTAAATATTTTCTTTTTCTGCCTGTTCCATATAAATTGAAGAAGCCTGAGATTACAATCGAGTTCTCTAGAGCTAACTTAGAGATTCTCAATTTGAATTTGCTGCCTCAAAAAGGAAAGGGGAAACCTTACTGCCATGTGTTGGGTCATTATTTTAAATGATATTACGACCACCGGGAAACTCCGGTTACTCCAGTTTCTGATCTTTTCTAGCTAATTTTTTAGCTCTCACGATAATGGAAGAAAACTTGAAAATATCTGAAGACTCGCTAGGCAGAGGACAGAAAGAATACAACCCCCAAATACACACCTAAAACCTCATTGTAATAACTCCAGCTTCACGATAGTGTACCACTGGGGTTGGACAGTCCTCACACAGGCTCCTTAGTTTCTGTTCTCTTGTCCTATAATAAAGCAAGTGCAATTATGTGTTTTAAACAGTGGCATGTTAACACAGTGCCTGATGCAGACTCTACACTCCTACTCTTGCAGTAGGAAATATTAACCACCCCCTCGTTTCTCATGCGCTTCTGGAATAGTTTATTTCTTTCTGCCACCAGGACCTAAAGCCAGACATGATAAATCCCAGCTCTGCAGATACACAGCCCTGGACAAAATGCCTGGACAAAGCACCCTAGGCAAGAGACCTCTGAATGCCAAGTGCTCTGCTCTCTGAGCAATTTAACATTTAAATAGGTTTTAAAATCATTTGACTAATTGGCAATTGACTCAGACAGGAAGGATAGACACGTTAGTCACAGCATTTAAGAGACTAAGTATGGCACCTCTCCTCCTCCAGAGCGTGATTTTCATGTGATTTGCATTTGATATTTGTGCTTACTTTTAAAACATGGTACCTTTGATTGACTTTGTCTGGAGACTTCTCCAGGCTCACCAGCAGATCAGTTCATAATAAAGCACAAGGACTCTCAGAGCAGACAGAAAGTGCCTGAAAGTGCCGTATCCAGGGGAAGCCAGAGCACGTCGACCCCCTTCACTGCTTGTCCTGGCAATGCTGAACCTACCAGGTGGGCAGAAGTAGCACCTGCTTTTTGCGTTTCTTAGCGTCTTCATGTACTTATTGCACCAAATGCTTAAGACCTTGCTGAACTTTACCCTAGTTATTTATTATGGTTCAGTGAAATAATATGTCTTATGCCCAGAAATGTATACTTGTGCTCTACTGTTTTAACTGGTTTTTACCCTCCCTTGTGCCAAAACAACACACCCTGGGGAAAAGACCCTGATCTTCATAAAAAGACTGTATTTGATTCATCAGTAAAGTGTTCTTCCATGATTCACCTCGATACCATACATCTTTGTGATGTACAATTAATGTATATGATTCAGTGTGATGCTGCACACCTCTTTTGTGATTCATTGTGCTACACAGCTGATTCTTATATGGCAGATCTACACAAACATTTAACAATAGTTAAATATGAGAGATAACGAGGAGCTGAGATGCTCTAGTGAATGCAAACCCACAGTATACAGACACTGGCAGATGAGCTGGGGAGTGTGGCGTAAAGTGGTGATGGGCATTGAATCTTGCACGATACCAATACAAAAAAATGTACTGTCACAACCATATGATGTGTTTGCCTCAGTAGAAAAATTGTTTGCGCCCAGGTCTTTTGAGTCACTTCCTTCAAGCACAACAGCTTATTTTCAGTTTGCAAAAAGTTTTCCGCAACATCAGAGTACCTCAATGCCATTAAAATGTTTGGATAAGGAAGCCCCCCTTCAGAGGGGCTTCAGAGGGCTGAGGTCAGTTGTCTGTTTTCTTCCCGACCTGGCGTGACCATCCTGAGGGCAGCTGGGGAATATGGATGGGGAATGAGGAGGTTGCATGTGCCAGTCAAGTCCTCTTCTTCTTCCACATTCCTAAAAGGAGGACTGGCTATAGCAGCACAACCTTCTCTCTTCCTACTCCTGAGGACCTCCAGACCTTCTCACTGACCCGCACCCACAGCAGTTTGGCAATCCCAAGCAACACCCAGCACTTAAAAAATGCTGCTGCTTGTGGTAACACCATCCCAGCGCTGGTGGCACAAGAGCAATGAAGCAGATTTAAAAAAATATTACCGTCATCTGGTCTTTTTGGTGAGAATTTTAGATAAATTTAGCTATAGTGCCTGTCACTGAAGCAGCAACCCTGGAAGGAAGGGACTTGTGCTTCCAAAGCAGCAGCCATGGCAGCACAGCACCTTGCCAGGTCTCCCTATGCCTGCAACGGCAGGGCTGCACTCGTGAACCGAAAACACCCGAGCTGACAGGCCCTGCTCTCTCCAGAAAGCTCGCCCTAAATCTGTTGCACTTAACTGACAAGCAGACACCCTGCCTCAGTCGACGGCCACCCTCTCTGG
>NW_010540117.1:0-14457 GCF_000687285.1 Phaethon lepturus | reverse complement strand
TACCTTGTGTAATTTTTTCCTCTGACTTCTTTAAATTTTTAAACCATCGCTCTTTCAGACAGCTTAAATTTCAAAAGAAAATGAAGACACAGAGATCTCGGTATTGAGAAAGGCTTGTTTCATCAACTATGTTACACAATCTTTTATTTATTTAATGACACCGTCATTGAGACTGCCGTTTCCAGCAAGAAATCTGTCTTTGGTGAATCAGTTTTCTAAGTAGTTGAAGATGACAGTTCTGTTCATGCCATTTTGCTTAGTCATCAGAATTCAGCTTTTATAGGTATCTTCAAGTGAAGCACTTCTAACTAGACAGCCACAGAGCTACGTCGTCACCTCTCAGTACGGTGACAGCCACGTAAGTCGTGAGCGGGGTTGTAACCTGCCGAGTCGCTACCCTCGTCTCCGAGGCATGGTAAACTCGCAGCTGGCATGTCAAATAGCGGTCGGCTAATTAGTGTTGGAGAAGGTGGAAGGAGATGCAACATAGCGTCAGGACCGAACCAAATCAACAGCTCAAGCTGGGAAGAAATGTCATGGAGGTCCCTCCCAGTCCTCCCCTCTCTTTCGCCAACTCGGATGCCAGTCAAATCGCGTGGCAAGTTGCTTGCGTTCGCTAAGGTAGCACAAATACGTTCTTGGCTTAGTTTTCTGCGGTTTTGGCAAGTGGAAGTGACTTACTGTGCGATGAGCGCTGGGAGAGGGGGAAAAGGCAGGTGTGGGTGCAGGACGAGGAGCGCTCGCTGGGCCTGGATGGCTTCTTCGCCTGTTTAAGCGTTCTGGTAAGCATGTGTGAACGAGAATTTTTCAAAGGCTTGTAACTTGGCCTCACAGCCGAATTTGCCGTGGCTGATCTGTTAGTGCTGTGCTCCGCTGTGGTGTGTGCGGTAGTATGTAGTACTTTTGACACAAGCATAATTAAAAAATGTTTTTATGATTTCTCAATCCTTTTGAGTTCCATTTCCATGCTAAAAAAGCGTGGGATTGCTGGAGCTAGTCAAAGGAATATGATAAAAAAAGAATTTTCCTTATTCTTGGAAATAGCTGAATTATTCTGGCTGAAATGCAGCCTCTTCTGTCTCATATCCTGTCCTTTCAAAAATAGCAAACCAGCATATGCGGAATATCAACAGAAACTGTTAGAGCTGTGACAAGTTGTAAGCAAAGACAGACAGTGGGAAGTGTTTGATGAACTTAATGGACTTTTCTTCTCTTTTTTTCTTACATAGCAGATTGTTCTTCATCTCCCTGCTAGAGCTTTTGCACCCTTTGAAGTGTTCTGTGCTTTAACCAAGGCTGTGGTTAAGCTCATACTGTCTTTTTATTTTTCTCCCAAACTCTCAATGAAGAAGCAGAAGTCAGTTACTATGGGAAATCTTTTTATTAGTCATGGCCATACTAGGTAAACCTTGTATTCTGTGGCTGATGCAGACAAGTGGAAAGCCTGTATTTTGAACCATTGGTTTTATTTAATGAAGTCTTTACAATACAGAATACGTGGTGAGCTTTTACTACATGTTGCTAGCAGTTAATTCTACACAGAAGAAAAATTAGAGCTTTATTATTTAAGTGTCTTAAGCTCTTTCCTGTAAACAAGTACATGTATGCTTATCTTCACATGCCACACAGAGGATTTGGTATTCTCATGAATTAGTATATCCTCCAAGATTAAAGCCATATTCGTAGAGCTGTTGCAAGAACATTTTATTTACCTAATAAAATTATTTACCTTTTAAAGTTTATTAACTCATTATTTATCTGTCTTTGGCTTACCATTCCTTCTTTGTCAGATAGTTTGGATTAGGTACATGTCTTGTAGAGCTCTTGGTTATTTTGCTTGGTTTTGTTGATGTTGATAAACATCTTTGAAGCTTGTGGGTTTCCTGCATCTACTAGTTTCCTAGCTAATGAAGTACTGACTACATCAGTGTTTACCACAGCTGTATAGCGATCATTGGTGTGTTTTCCTATGAAGTTGGCAAAGCCTTTTTTAGAGTCATCGTTATGATTTTTCTTTATTTTAGAATGGAATGTAGTTTTTTTCTAGCTATGATTTTGGGACTGATTTTTTTTACTTTGGTATCTTTCTAAACTTTAAAAAAATATACTAAGAATAAACACACACTTTAGTGCTTACAAAACATATTCTTAGCTTTAACAGAGTGGAACTTCTAGTATCTCATCAACATTGCTATGGTCAGTATTAATTCTAAAATTTAAAAATAACTACATTTTTAAATGTGATCTATTTTGAATTCTGCATCTACTGGTGCAGAACACTTGGAACAATTTCTTAGGGTTCTTTGAGTTTAATGCCATCAATAGCGTTAATTAGCCTTTACTGCATTGAGAACAAGAACTTAGACCCTAGGTAATTGAAGTAGTAATACATTCTCTTTTTGCAATTGCTTTGTTTCTTGTTGGTACACATCTTGCTACAGCTGTATTTTACAAGTGTGTCACTTGGCAAACTCCTCCTTCATTTCTCTTTTTATCCCATGTGTTATTTTTATTTTTTTCTCCCATTTTGCACTGTCATAGCCTCAGAATTTATAAAATGCTTCCTGAGACAGACTGAAAGTAAAGTTTAAGAAGAGTTCTGGCAGGAACTGAGCACAAATAAATTTTTACTATAATTATCTCTTTTAGATTACTGTAAAACTTTATTTCAAAACCAGAAAGTTTTTGTGGAAGGGACCATAACGTAGGGCAGAACCCCTGTTCCAGTGTTTTACCACCCTCATCGTGGAAAATTTTTTCCTTTAGACTAGATCTAAGGAAGAAATTTTTCATGGTGAGGGTGGTGAAACAGTGGCACAAGTTGCCCAGAGATATGGTAGATGCCCCATCCCTGGAAGCATTCCAGGTCAGGTTGGACGGGGCTGTGAGCAACCTGATCTAGTTGAAGATGTCCTTGCTCATTGCAGGGGGGTTGAACTAGATGGCCTTTAAAGGTCTCTTCCAACCCAAACTGTTCTATGATTCTATGATTTTGTAGCAAAACCAAGAAGTTTTTGTGGAAGGGACCATAAAGCAAGGCAGAACCCCTTCTACCTTTATCCCACCTCTGGTTCTCTGTCCCAGACAATGACATGGTGCACGTCTTCTTCCTAGCATTGTCTAAGCCTATGGGAGGAAATGTCTGGTTTGGTCTGAAAGCTGCTGGCACACCCGTTCTGGGGAGATAGCACTTGCCTCCTACCTGGAGCCCTCCTGAGATACGGCTTTGCACAGGGAGCAGCTCCTCAGATAAATCTGAAAACCTAACCTGAAACAGAGACCCAAACCAGCTGCAGCAATAGCAATGCCCACCTTTTTCTTGTGAACATAGCAGCTAGAGCTACTTGTCCAGTAAGTAGGAATATTGGGCCCTAAGATCTCGTCTGCTGAAGGGGGTCTGAAACCTCTGTATTTTCTACAGGCAGATCTCCTACTTACTAGGCAAAGGAGTGGTCTGGGGTGCGGCACGTTCTGCCCTTCAAGCAGGAGTTGGGCCGCTTTACAGATAGGGATTGCTACAGGCAAGCTGGTGAAGTGTGGGCTGGATGAGCAGACAGCTAGATGGATGAAAAACGACCGAACAAATGGGCCCAGAGGGTAGTCATCAGTGGCACAAAGTCTAGTTGGAGGCCAGTGACTAGTGGTTTACCCCAGGGGTCAATACTGGGTCCAGTCCTGCTTACCATCTTCATTGATGATCTGGATGATGGGGCAGAGTATACCATCAGCAAGTTTGCTGATGACCCAAAACAGGGAGGAGTAGCTGATACACTAGAGGGTCATGCTGCCACCCAGCGGGACCTTGGCAAGCTGGAGAAATGGGCTGCCAGGAACTTCATGAAGTTCAACAAGAAGTGCCAAATCCTGCACCTGGAGTGAACAACCCCAGGCAGCAGTGCAGACAGGGGTCTGACCAGCTGGAGGGCAGCTTTGCAGAAAGGGCCCTGGGGCTCCTGTGGACACCAGGTAGAACATGAACCAGCAATGTGCCCACGTGGCGAAGGAAACTAGCAGTATCCTGGGCTGCGTTAGGAGGACTGTAACCAGCAGGTCAAGGGAAATGATCCTTCCTTTCTGCTCAGCACTGGTGAGGCCACATTTGGAGTACTGTGTCCAATTCTGGACTTCGCAATACAAGAGAGACATGGATATACTGGAGAGAGTCCAGTGGATGGCCACAATGATGGTCAAGGGACTGGAGAATCTGTCATGGGAGAAGGCTGAGAGAGTTGGGACTATTCAGCCTGGAGAAGAGAGTGCTCAGGGGGGATCTCATCAATACCTGAAGGGAAGGTGCACGAGAGGGCAGAGCCAGGCTCTTTCCAGCGATGCTCAGTGACAGGACCAGCGGCAATAGGCACAAACTGAAACACAGGAGGTTCCCTCTGAACATGAGGAAGCACTTTTTCACTGTGAGGGTGGCTGGTCACTGGAGAGGGTTGACCAGAGAGAAGATGGACTTTCCATCCTTAGACGCCTTAAAAAGCTGTCTGGACATGCTCCTGGGCAGCTGGCTCTGAGTGGCTGTGCTTGGGCAGGGTGGTTGGACCAGATGACCTCCAGAGGTACCTTCCAGTCTCAACCACTCTGTGGTTCTGCGAGAGATGACAACAGTGCTTGAGGCAAGGGGAGTGTTTGATTGCTGTCATTTTTTCCCCTGGGACCCTAGATTCAGCTCTACCTTTAGAAGAAATCATTCTACTACTTTGCTTTCCTCCTCCTTACCCCAGAGTTTTGGGGGTTTTTTTGGCTGCGCAGCAGTTCGGCTTCAAAGGGCAAGCCAGAGACAGGTGCCTTCCCTTGCCTCTGCGGAGTGTCCTCACGTCTGGTGCCTGGGACACTTAGCTGGGATAAAAACAATGTGAATTCACCCTCTCTCGAGAGGGTGTTGACCTGGGACTGTTGCCCACTTTTGAACAATTGTTTTACTAGGTAGTGATGCGCAAGAGGTGTGGATCGCTCCTCCTCCTGCAGCAGCCCTCCTGTTCAACAGAATTCACTCTGCTCAGTGAATCTCCTTAGAAGATGGCTGGGCAGGCTGGGTTTCAAGTGGAGGTAGGTATATTTCTTTACACGGTCCTGGGAAGGTAAACGTCTTAGGTGGATGGGATTGCCCTCAGAAGGATTTCAGGTGCACTTAACTCTCTCTCCTTTATAGGAAACGTATACACTTACATTAGCAAAAACTGCATCAAATTTCTCCCATCGTGCAGGAAAGTAACACTTAGACAAAGCAATACTTAACTTTAACATTATTAATTAACATTATGAATTAACATTATTAATTTAATTAACATTATCAACTTAATTAACATTATTTAAGCATTTTACAGATGTTTAAAAAGTTTTACAGGGGTGTCTTTACTTGAAGTATATTATTTTTATTTTTATTTGATGACAGCATTTCCTGCCCATAGTTACCGAAAAGAAAATGTTCAGCTGTTTGGTTTGGCTGTTTGTCCTGCTCTGCAGCTCTATAGCAGGTAAGTTTCTTGATTCTTAGCACCTCTCTTGCCATAAGAAAGTTTTCCAAAAGGTGACCTTCTCCAAATGAAATTTCAAAGAGTTCTGAAAATGAAAAAAAATGTGTTTTAAAAATAGAAGTTAGTAGGTGATTAACTAAGTAGTGTACAGTATAGAGGGAAAAATTAGCTTATGGCACTCCTGATGTCCTCTTGTGGAATGTTAGTTGTGATCATGATAGCCTGAATTTGTTTTCTTTTGTGTTTAAAGTATTAAAAAAAAAAAGTGCTTTAAAACTTACTTTGTTTACTATTTCCCTCTTGCACAGGGTATAGAAGGGGAATTTGCATCTGGGGTTCATATCATAGTCCAATTCTTGTTGGATTGTGAAGGCTGGTAACATCAAATTAATGTTTGTGTAACACATGAACACTTAAACTGCAGTTAATGTCTGCTGGTTTTGGACTGCTTTAAGTCAAATATTACCTATTCAGAGATTCATGCAATGACTACTAATGTTCTCATTCCTAATTTTAAGTCACCTAACAATGTGTGACTATTGATTTTTTTTTTTTTTTTTTTTTTTAAATGTGGTAGTTCCACAGTCGGTTTAAGCTGGCACAGGTAACTGCAGAAGGAGAAGCAGGCAGCTCTGCACTCCCTCCACCTATCGCCTCCCTCTCCTTCTGCTGGGGTGCATGTTTGCGTGGCCGGTTCTGAAGCGGTGAGGAATCTGATCTGATTGGAAAACGGTGTTATTTTTTTGCCAAGCTCTTATTTTTCGTCTGTATCAGTTTTGTTTCGGTTCACTCACTACGCCGGCACTTCTTCCGACACGCAAAGGGGGTGACAGCCGTGAATGAGCGGCTGAGGATTAAAAAATATGTCTTTTGACAACAGTGCCACTTCAAACTGAGTTCAACAGTGTTGGTGAGATAGGAAATGACAAGGACAGACTGAAATGATGACTGTATGACAATAATTGAAAGTTCACATGCAATTTACAACTTACAGACAGTCAAATTTGTGCAGTAGAGTGTAAAATAGCCATTACTATGACTTGGAAACATATAGAAATTACTTTGAGACAGAAAGGACACCCCAATTTGCACTTAACACACCCAAAAAGGAGAGAATTACCAGAAAACAAGGAAGAAAGTTCAATGTGTGATTCCCTTTCATTCCTACATTGTAGCAAAGAAATTCTATCTGTAAAATTTGGGGTTGTTTTTGATTTTATTTCACAGATCTATTTATGAAATTTGGCTCTAAGAAATACATAGCAGCAAAAAAATAAGCAGCTGGTTCCTTGCAGGACTCTGATGGGTGACTATTGCACTGTTTGATAGCTCTGTTGCTGAATTCATTCATTCAGTCTGCTTCTGTATTTTAATTTTACATGCATTTTGTATACAATTCTTGCACTATATCTGGGAATATATATTCTATGAGGTGTAAAAGTAATAATGAGATACTGAAATATATTGCAGCTTAGTTGTCAATTTTAAACTTCACAGTTTGATGTATTTTCTGATATTGCAACTAGTAACAGTAACGTCTAAATGGTATGCATACCTTTTAAGTGTTTTTAAAATACATTCCTGTATGTAAAAGGCAAGAGTCTCTTTTCTTCATTTTCAGCTACTAAAAAACATTTGAGTTGAAATTTCTTCATTATTTCTGGGAAAGTATAGAAACATCTATACTTTCTACATCTGTATCTTCTATAATACCTGTGGTAATATAGTAATTAATGTGAACTGAGTTTCCAAACAGCAATATCCAATTCAAGTGACTGAGCGAGCATTTTATTTGACCTCCATATGAAAAAAAATCTAATTAAATGATCTGTAGACAACAAAATAAGTTATAATGTTTCCACTGGTATTTTAAAAGGAATTAGGTTATGTGATATCTTTGATTTCATTTTTAGATGAAATCTCTATCAGAGATGCTGACATTGTGCCTTCATCTCCTGAAATTGAAAGAGGATCCACCCTGAAACTATTTTGTGTTCTTGGAAAACGCTACACACCTCACAGAAATGCAAGCCACATCATCTGGAAATTGAATCAGGAATTGATTGCTCAGGACAACTATAACATTGTGAACGAGACTGTATCTAGTATAACCATCCATAATTTCACTTACAGCAAAGCTCATGTGAAATGTTTCACTAAGTACTTGGGCAAGGAACAACTTTTGGTTCACACTGAAGTTAAATCTGGCTGTAAGTAGAAATGTATTCACATTTTTTAATAACTTAATGTAAAAATTATACTTTTAAAACAGCTGGGTTTGTTTTTTTTTTTAGCTTGTGGCACTGTAAGGCACCTGTATTTGAGTATCTCCTTTTTTTTTTTTCTGAAATAAAGCATGAAATTGCAAGCATTCCATACTGACACTGGTCCATAACCTCTCTGACCCTGACTTTTGGCCAGCTGAAGTGCGTGGAGGTTGTCTGATGAGTTCAGAGGGTACTGGGTCTGCCCCTTTGGTTATGTCTTTTGTCTAGCCTAGCCAACCTTGGCTTTCTTCAGGGAGGATTTCTTCTCTAATCTTCTGTCCCAAAGAAACTATAATTACAATCTTTTATGGAGAAAGTTACAGGATAAATATGTATACAAATTCTCTAATTTATTGAACAGATTAAGTTCAGTTTATACTGTCATATGCCTGGTGGTCCCATTCCAGTAAAGAAGCAATAAATGCAGAAAAGTACATCTGTGGAATAAAACCCAGCAGAAAGTATTGCCTGTCTGCAAAGTTTAGTGTGCCATAAGCTTGTCAATAAAAGATCTTTTCAGCGTTATATTAGGTGGGACAGAAAAGTACTGTTTTGGAGAGAGGGCTTTTTCAACCATTTATTTTCACTGGGCACAGCTCTCTTCCTTTACACTCCAGTTTCTATTAAGTGAAGAAGTCTGGCTTTAACGAAGAAGTCTTTGAGGGTGTTATATTTTTATGGATGACTTCAGAGTATAGAGGTTGCAGAGGATTGTTTCCTTTGAACGACCTCGCTTGTAAGATAAAAAGAGTCCAGAATTAATGTTCGAGGTCATGTAGATACATATCTCAGGAAGTTGTGTTCTGCGGTCTGAGGTCGTGCAGGCTCCTCAGATTAGAGGTTTTCATAGGGTATGTGGTTAGACATTCTGGGAATGAACCAAGAAGGAGTTTTATCTTTCAGAGCATGCCTGTTCCTGAACTTTGTGCTGTTTCTTTCTTTTCCTCTTACTCTCTGGACTGGCCTTGAGCTACAGGCGTGTTGTGGGGGCTATGCGTAGGTTCAGGACAATGTATGTAGTGGTTTGATGTTAATGACTTACTGCAAATACCTTGAGGCCTGCTTAGTTAATTACTTCTGAGAAGTAGTTGGAGAAAATCTCCCTGTTTCCTCAGGGGAAGAACGAGTGGTTTTGATTTTGGTTTTGTGAGGAGTTTTGAGGTCAATAAGGAATTATAAAATGAAGTGCTATGCAAGACACTTAGTGAAGTTTGACATAATCAGCTTTTTGACCAACAAAACGAGTTGTACATTAAAGTTACTTATTTTTACTAGACTTTTTTTTTTTTTAACCTTTGTCACTACAGTTCCACCGGACACACCAGGAAATATTTCCTGCATTTATTACTTTGCCACTGAACTTACCTGCACCTGGACTTCAGGAAGAGAAACAAATCTTATGACAAACTATACTCTTTACCGAAAAATGTAAGTGTAGAATGTATTGGCAACTGAGATGCTGGGGTGAGACCACCAGCTCCCTTCCCCTCATATCCTGACTTCTGTTTAAAGAAAATCTGGAAACATCATAGAGTTCAGAGTCATGGCATTTCCTCAGTAAATTCCATTAATTTGGGGTTGATAATAGTTGAAAAAAGTTACAACCTTATACCTTTTTAGTATATTTTAGTAAAGGAAATCGGCATTCTCAACCCTGTATTCAGTAGACAAACGTTCACCTCGGAATTGATATTCACTTGTTTCCTTGAAGCAACGTTACTAGTTATATCAAAAGCTGAGTAAGCCTAGGTACAAATGGAGAATGGAAGCATTTGTGGGAGTATTACCCAGAAGCTTTTTGTGTTACTAACTAGCTTGTTTCAGGTGGATGAAAAAAACTAGTTCCTCCTCTAGTTTAAACAATTCCCAGCTAAAACTGTTAAAGCCCTTGTTATTCTGCGTGACACAGTAGGGTTTAACCTAAGGGACCTTTGGAATCATAAGGTTTCAGTGGAAGAATGCAGAGCTGGTTGTCCTGTTTGGATTGCTCTCATCTGGGGATTTTTACTTACAAATAAAAATTATGTAATCTCATGCATTTTAGTGTTTTTGAGACCTCATTATAGAAGCATACATACTTGATTCCTTCAATTTCCGTTAAATTTTAAATATTGTTTAGGAGCTTACTTTTTCATAAATTACTGTGAAAATGATAAAATCAGCATTGTTCCAAGCAGATCTCACATACAATTTTGAAGGTGATAGCACAGATTTTGTCCCAAATATACTTATCAATCTGTTCTTCATAACTGTGCTGCTTGTAATGCCCTTTTTCTGCCTAATCAAAACTCTAGGTAGTGTGATTTCATGAAGAGTGTTCTAAAATATCGAGAATAATTCTTGAGAACTGGAGGGAATTCAGACTCCAAAGGGGACATTTCTTTATTGTAAGTTATGCTAGCATATGGTATCTTTTTTAAATGGTGGAGCAGGAAAACATCTTTAGTTTTATCTCCATCTTATGCTTCCACCTTCATTAGGTGGAATTTTCTTAATCCTCATAGTGTTTCTACGTTTTATAACTTAACCTGAGTTTGTGAAAGCATAAACTGGAACAGCTATTGAAAGTAAGTTTCAGTACTGTTCCTGCCAGCACCAGCACAAATTCTTCTTCAACCACACAGTGAATTGCATTGGAGAACTATTTCCTGTAAAATCTGATCATTAATTTTAGTCCAGATAACTCCCCAGCTGAGTTTACCGTATGACTACAAAAGCCCTGGTGTAAGGGGGCAGAGAGCTGTGGGTGGAAAGAAACAGCTCTGCGTGTTAGGGAAGGTAGGACTGCTTCCTTGTGCATCAGTGCAGGCTTACACTAGCGTAAAAATATTACTGAAATACCAGCCTCAGACTGTTTTATGAGTTACAGGAATGATCTGCTTGCTGCATGATGCGAAATATTTAACACTGGCCCCATACATGAATTTTTGTTTGTTGAAGAATTTCTCTGTGGGGTGGTAAAATGAAACTGATTTTGTTAGTTTTGCATCCCACACTACTTATGATGGAAATGTATGCTGTAAAAACAGCTGTAAAGGCAGCGTATTATCAGTATGTTCTTTCAGGACAATCTTTCAGATTTCTATTACCTTGTAATAGCTTGGCAGTGGTACAATTTGGCTTTTCTTTTTTATATATCTAAGAGATGAATAAAAGCTTGTTATCACATCCTTCCATGTGGCATGTGTTACGAGCTATGTCTACCTATCTCTATATTTTTAAAGGAGGTCTTGCGTGAAGTCACATGATTTCACTTCTCTCTGAGATTTTAATCTAAAATAATAATAGCATCTGGGTCCCCCATTGAGGCATTTTTACTTTTCATTATTGCTCCTGGAAAGTTGTCTTAATAATTGCAATTAAAACTAATTGAGTCTGTCAGGCTATTTGTATGCATTTGCAGGAGCAGTGCAATTAGGAAAGAGTACTTGCACAAAACATGTAATCTAAGGAGATGTTCAGTGGTAAAAATGTCCTGTAACCTCAAAAACATATAAATAATAATAAAGTAGTAACCCAGCAACCAATTTGAGTTACTCTAAGAAAATCCTCTGATTTCTAACTCCTTTTATTTTTCTCTTTTGTTTTTTTTTTTTAGGATGACCGAAGGAGGTGTGATTCTTCCAAATACAGTGTCCTCTTGCCAAAGCAAAACGGAGTCATGTTCATTTTATCATCCAAATACTCCACTTAGTAGTTCTTTTTGTTTTCAGGTGAAAGCTGAAAATGTTTTGGGTGAAGCCTCATCAGATTGTGTTCCTATACCTATGGAAAAAATAGGTAATTAAAAAAAAGTTAAGTAAAGATAAAGCAGTGTATGTTGAGCTGACTGCACCCTCCCCAATTCTTTTTCCCTTCCTATAGCATACAGGTTAGAGAACTCTGAAACAAATTGTGAGATCAAAGTTGGTTTACATAGAAGAAAATAATGAAAAAATAATTTTTCAGTATAAGAGTTTTGAAACTATTATTTGGATTTCATTTGGTTTTAAATTGGTTTTGGCTTTGAAGTGCCATCTAATTTTAATTCTTAGCTAAAATTACGAAGTCTCTGAAATTACATTTAGGGTTTAATAAGATCTTTCATCCTTCCCATTCTTTTTAATAAAAATTTGGATGCTTCCAATTTAGTTGAAGCGAGTACCTTGTTGTGTTTTAATTGATGGCCTTTTCATGTAAAATACTTTGAACTGGTTGGTGCTACAGCAGCAATTTTAAGCAGTTTCTTGGTCTCACCAAGAGGTGGTAAAAAATGGTATTGTGCTGTATTCATACTATGAAGTGTCAAACTACAACAATATTTTTCTAAGCTAAGGTCTGATGTATCCATTATACTAAGTTTTTAATTGTTAAAAAGTGAAGGCCATATACTAGAACTTTTTATCAAACTAAGTGGTAGTAGGAGTGTACTTCGGTAAGTTTGACTGGTACTAGATGTCAATGCAGTATCTGTCTGTAAATGAATAGTAATATTATAATTTCTCCAGGTCCACCCATCATTTACTCTGCTATTTTACTTTTTGGTTAGGAATGTTAAAAACCCACCTGTTCTGTGATTCCCAGGCACAGTAATAATACCGTGTCTACAATCTTCTTCCCCTGCGCTGTGCTGCATTTTCCTCTGTTCGTTTTGGTTTAGTTAATCAACAACCCTTCTAAGTGAGGATTTTTGCTGCAGCACTCCGTCTGCTCTCCAGCCATATGGTCCTTTACTCCCTGTGTGAGGACATGCTGCGTCTCCTCGTTACTTTCCACATCCATTCTTTTTCCATCGTCTCCTTCACACTTCTTTTGCCCTCAAATACTTTTCAGCTAAATTCTTCCCTTATCTGGAGTTCAGATTTGACTTTGGCATCCCACCTCTGCTTCCTTTTCCCTCCTGTTGTCTCGGAGTAGTATTCTTCAGTGCTGATACAGATGAAGGAAATCTGCACATCTGCTTGGCAGTGGGTTTGTCAGCTTTAAATCAGTTATATATGCAATCTGCCTTATAGCTAACCTCCTATACGCAGAGTTATGTCTATAAAATAGACCATCATGTGAATACTCTGATAGGATGTACGTTATTGGGATAATTAAACTGCTTGGAACACACATAGACGGAGCAGTTCTGAACTTTAATAGAAGCATTTTCCCCATTAATTTTTTTGTTTCTCCACTCTAGAGAAATTTGAACCTCCTGAAATACTTTCAGTTAACAAAATCACTGGTATAAAGCAGTTGCTTACAGTAACCTGGAAAATGCCTGAGAAGATAATCCCTTCACAAGATTTAATTTGCCAGGTTCAATATAGAAACTTGTATTCAAACTCTTCGGTAAGCTACACAAATTTTCTTCTGAATGTTAGCTTCTTCATGACTAATTTCTTAATGTTATAAAAGACTAAATAGAAAAAAGGCAACAAGTAGTTTGAAATAATGATTAAAACCTTGTAATTTCAGTGGAGCATAATTAGATGTGCATGACCTTAGGATCATTGTTTTGTTATCAAGGATTAATTGTTTTCTTCCTTTTGGTCAATGTCTGTTTTGGTACATACCATACTTCTGAATAGATTTCTATGAAAGGCTAAGAGGTGACCTGAGGCTAAAGGACTACACACACAGTCAGTCAAAAAATTTTGTTTTCCTGTCACATTCTGGTGATGAAAATGGCATTTACTCCCAACCAAAATAGTCGGATCAGATTAAGACAGGCTAATGATACATTAATTTTCAAGTGAATTACAGTATAAATTTTGGAAGATGGAAGTTATTTTTCTGAGTTTGTCTTTCTGATACTTAAATGGAACTGTTACAGAAAAAACAGTATTTAGTAATTTGCTTGTTTCAGATAGCCTATTCCAATGCTCCTCAGTATGGAAGTGATTCTGTTTGCAATTCTTACTGTTTCCTCTTCCAAATTTAAGAATTGGCCAGATTGCTTGGCTTGTTTTTTTAAGTTAATTAAACTGAGATGTCTGCCTTGACCTTACTATTTTATACATTAAATGTGTAATTCTGGGAGAGAAGAATTCATCAGGGTAACTAATAGTAGTCCTCAGAGCTTTAAAAAAGTTCCTGATACTAAAATGCTTTCTAATTAGCATCCTCCTCACATTCTTATAGCAAGCACCTTTACTGTAGATATGACATATTAGTTGCTGGATTCAGGATATAATGTTCACAGAATCACTAAGGTTGGAAAGGACCTTAAAGATCATCAAGTCCAACCATTAACCCAGCACCACCATGTCCCCTAAACCATGTCCCAAAGCGCTACATCCACACCTTTTTTGAATACTTCCAGAGATGGCGACTCCACCCCCTCCCTGGGCAGCCTGTTCAATGCCTGACCACTCTCTCAGTAAAGAAATTTCTTCTAATATCCAATCTAACCCTCCCCTGGTACAACTTGAAGCCATTTCCTCTTGTCCTATCGCTAGTTACTTGGGAGAAGAGGCCAACACCCTCGTCGCCACAACCCCCTTTCAGGTAGTTGTACAGAGCGATAAGGTCTCCCCTCAGCCTCCTCTTCTCCAGACTGAACAACCCCAGTTCCCTCAGCCGCTCCTCATAAGACTTGTGCTCCAGACCCCTCACTAGCTTCGTTGCCCTTCTCTGGACATGCTCCAGGCACCTCAATGTCCTTCTTGTAGAGAGGGGCCCAAAACTGAACATGGGATTCAAGGTGTGACCTCCCCAGTGCTGAGTACAGGGACACGATC
>NW_010540116.1:45662-47252 GCF_000687285.1 Phaethon lepturus | reverse complement strand
CGCAGCTGCTTCCTCCTTCTCCCTCCGCAGCGAAGGGCTGCTCCGAGCTGGGGGGACGGTGGTGGGGGCTCACTGGTGGCCGTGGGCTTTCCCCAGGCGGCCTGGGCTTTCTGTCATGCTGGACTCCCTCAGGGTGACCCCTGAGGCAGTAGCCTGAGGGAGGTTGTGCACCCCTCCTGGTCGGGCCTGTGCCTGCCTTGGGTGCCAGGCTAGCAGGGGTGCTGTTAAAGGTGCACTGATGAGTGGATTTTGTGGATTTTGTTGTTGTCTCTAGGTTCCTATGATGCCACAGTTAAGGTCAGGGAAAGTGGTAACAGCCAGCAAGGTGAAGTCAGCTGACAGGATGGTCACCAGCCCAAATGCTGTGGGTGCAGGGGCAGGACGTGAGCCAGGGAAGAAGTTGGTAGTCGAGCAGAGTCCTTGCCTAGCACCAAAGAGAAAACCTGAGCAGCCCTTATCTTCCTGTCTGCAGCCTGCCATGCTGCCCAGCATTTCCAGTGAGCAGTTTGCTCCTCTTGTGCCCATGCAGAAGGAACAAGGTGAAAGTAGTTGGAGACTCAGAGGTAAAAAATCCAAGGGGATACAGTGTAGGAGGACTGCTAGAAGCAAGAAGGGTGTAGCTCTGCCAATTTCAGCCACTGCTGTATGTGAAGATTGGCAGGCAGTGACCACAGCTGCAGCAGCATGCTGGGAAGAGACTGTAGGGAGAGGGACAGGACAAGGCCAACAGCTATTTTGCTCAGGAACTACTTTGCAAAATAAATTCTCAGCTGGGATTGAAAGGAGAGAACATAGCTTAGAAGGACTGAACTTCTCAGGTTTCCAGGAGAGTTCAGGGAGCTCAGGAAAAAAAGGCAAGTATCCCTTTATGGAAATAAAATTACAAATCCCATCCTCAGAGGAGGAAATGGAGAGCACAGAGAGACATGGCATTTCCTGTTTGCCAGAACCAGAGGTGCTGGAACACAGACAGGGCACATGTACTGAAATGAAAAGCACTGACTCCATAATGATACTGAAGATGCAAGTCCCAGATCCTAAGAAGAATTTGGGGACTGAGGAATCCTTGTCTGAACCAAAACATCAGGAAGAGGTAGATGCACCAGAGAAGTTGGATGAGTGTTCTTTAACTGGATCAAGAAAGCCAGGGACACAGAAGAAAGGAAAGAGATGCTTGAGCAAGAAAGGCCGGACATCTTTGATGAAACCAAAACAAGATCCCAGAGAGACAGGTAGATCTGCCTTGCTGGAACACCATACACAGTGTCCAGAGTCCAAGAAAGGACCTGTGAGGGTGAGGAAGAGGGACAGAAACACACCTGTGTCACAGCGGCTACAGGGTCTAAGTGGCCAAGAACAACCAACAACCAGAGGAAATATGCATAAGCATTGCATTAAAGAAGATCAGCAGAGCTCAAACCCTCAAAAAGGAACAGACAGCCTGGGGGAAAGTGGTAAGTACTTATGCCCCATTGTAGAAGTACAGGTGCAGAATTTGTGCCCCCACGACAAGGGATTGGTCCTGCAGTAAGACCTCATTAGAAAGTGAAAAAACAGGAGCTAATTTTTCTTTTGCAGGTGTGTCAGTGT